>NW_005871203.1:962067-1026623 GCF_000147115.1 Myotis lucifugus | reverse complement strand
TTCTCCGTGTATTCATGCCTTTTGCAGCAACTTTGCAATTCTTTCCTCCAAAAGGTCAGAGCCCATTTCCCTGCCCTTGACCTTGGGTCTGTCCATTGATTTTCTTTGGCAAGTGGAATGTTAGTGGACATGGTGCAAGCAGAGTTCTGAAAACGCTTACCTGGTTTGACTGGCCCTCTGGCATTTCAGCCATGAAAATAACACATCTGGGCTGGCCTGCTGGTTCAGGAGGAGGGGGAAGGACAGGTGGACGGAGTCAAACTGCCCTCCTCCATTCTGGTCTTGTGGGGGTGAGCTCGGCTGAGGTCAGTAGAGTCACCAGGCAGAGCCATGATCCACTCAAATGTAGGAATAAATGACTAGTGTTTTGTGATGTGGAGTCACTGTGGCTGCGGTCAACTGGTCCAAGTGGTAAGGAGAAACAAACAGGAATGTCACTGCTTATTCTTCCACTCACTCCACTAACAGGATGAAATGTGTGCTCTGTGGGAGGGCTGGGGTCTTGAGTAAGACCAGTTATGACTAAGCCAAGACACAGTCCCTAACAGTCCCTAACCTCCTGCTCACTCACCATCACCCAAATTTCAGAGTTACCACCAACATGGAGAAGACCAGTCTTGAGTGAGATCCTTGCATGCCATCCCAGGCTTTCTCTTTGTGGCTGTTTAGTCAGGGTGTGTCTGATCACAATGAAAGAAACTCAATCAAATTGACTTAAGCACAAAGGAAAAGGGATTTTCAGATTGTGTGGACGAAAAGACTAACTCAGGGCTCAGCTGCAATCAGGAGCCATGAGGACTCAGCCAAGTCCACATGACTCCGCTGCTGCTGGGCTGTTCCTCATGCTCAGCCTGACTCAGCTTTCAGGGGCCTTTAGGCAGAACATTCCCACTACAGTCTTGTCACTGGAAAGATGTGTTGCCTGCTCATCTTAGAACTAATCACAGAGGCGGGTGGCAACGCCTGGCATGTGTGTAATCCTAAAGCCTGGGAAGGGTGGGGTCAACCCACTGAACCGCACTGCCTAAGAGGTGGCTCTCCAAAATGGAATAAAAACAAAGGGGGGGAGGCGGTGCTGCTATTATCAAGAGGGAAAATGGAAGATGCAAGACCCCTCCCGGTCCACCAGAGTGGAACGTATTGCACATTTAATTATGCAAAGTTAGTTATGTATTTTCCTTTAGTATATTCATCTCTCCAGTAGACTGCAGGCCCCTAGGAAGGTAGACTGTGCATCTATTTTGCTCAGCTCTAAATATCCAGTGTCTTATATCGGCTGATACTTAATAGGAGGCCAATAAATATTTCTTGAATGCATAAATGAAGCTTATGGTCTGTTGGGAGAAGATTAAGGTAAAACATGGTCAAACTCAATGAGCTAAGTCAGATTTTAGATGGCAAGAAAGGCAGAAAATTATGTTTATAGTATTAAAGAATATACTAGAATGGGCTTTATATATGAGCATTTAAGGGTCTATAAACTTTGATAAAAAGCATAGCAGCAACAAAAAGCATTCTCCTCCATATCTCCCTCTTCATCTTGGTATTCCAGCTTGTGGGATACACAAAATGAATGTTCTGAGATTACTGGGATTTGTGTGTGTGCGCCTATGCCCACACCCAGGCACAGAGAGACAAGTGGTGTGGAGGATAGTGTACACCCACCTGGAGAATAGCTGAGTTCATTTTTCATCTAGTCCTTTCAGCCCACTCTTGTTTATTATGTCTGTTGTGATGAGCCAACATTTTACGTCTTTAGAGTGAGCAGCCACTGTAAACAGCACAAAAGCTGGGCTGGCAGGAGTCCTGGAGAGCTGGTGGCTTCCAGGGCACGGAGGAGCTGAGATTGGGAGGGGAGGCTGCCATTTGCATTGGGAAGATTTGGGGGAGTGAGAATCTGGGTTCTCTTGTCCAGGGGTGGGGGTGGGGTGGGAAGAGATATCTTGAAAATCAGAGTACCTCAGCAGATCATCTCCAAAAGGAACAAAAAATGACAACAAAGCGCCATCTTCCCATGTCTGCTTCCGTCACTTTCTTCATAGAATCAAACCAGTCCCAGGGCAGACAAGCCACATTTTAAATAGATTTACTAGAAAATCCATTCTCCAAATAGAAATTATATAGACTCTTATGCTCTTAAAAATAATATGCTGTCTGCAAAATCGCTCCCCACTTGGAGATGTGCAACATCATGTGGTGCAAAGCCCTCAGCAGTATCAGGCTTGCCGCTCAGCAGGGAGCTGCCACACTGAACTCCACTTCAGCAGGTGGTAAGGGCGCATTAAAGGGGCAGGTTCTGCCGCCCTGGCTGGGTAGCTCAGTGGGTTAGAGTGTTGGCTGGATATGCCAAGGTTGCAGGTTCTGTCCCTGGTCAGAGGATATACAAGAATCAACCAACGAATGCAAAAATAAGTGGAACAACAAATTGAGTTTCTCTCCCTCTCAAAAAATCAATAAAAACAAACAAACAATCAAACAAACAAGGCAGGTTCTGGAGCTGGAGTCGAACCCAGCATTCCCTCTTACTCTATGAATGATCTTGGCCAGCTACTTAATCTCTCATGCCTCAGTTTTCTCATCTGCAAAATAGTAATAATAGTAACAACACATATATCATAGAATCATCAAAAGGATTGAATCAGTTAATACAATAAAGCACTTCATCTTTTTCTTTTTATTGTGTAGAGAGGGGGGAGAGAGAGAGAGAGAGAGAGAGAGAGAGAGAGAGAGAGAGAGAGAAAGAGAGAGAATTTTAATTGTGCAGCTGATACTGCCAGAGATTCTAATGAATGCATTTCTGCCAGGAATAAGCGTGTCATGGGAGAAGTTCATCTCCTTTACTTTCAGTCTATTTTATTATGTTCAAGCATCTCACACAATCATTCTAGGATGTAATGATTTATATACTTCATACGGTATGACCTCTAAATGTAAACTGGAACTCTGCCTGGGGCTCTACCCAAGGAAGAACAACTTATTCCAACCCTGGAGGGAAGGTCTACCTTGGACTTGGTGAGAGATGTTCTTTATATGTGGGGGATCATGTCATTTTTCATCTAAATCAAGACACTTGACTGTGAGAGAGGAGACTTTTAATCATTAAAGATCAAGGTCTCTCCCCAAAGCAGGCCTGCAGCAGCCAGCTAGGTCTCATACTTAGTAAAGAATCCGTATCTTAATTAGAATGAAAATCCTTGCTCTCTCATGAACATATGGGCATGCTGCCTCAGGACCTTTGTATCTGCTGTCTTTCCTGCCTGTAACACTCTTCCCTCTGTTGCCAAGATGACTTGCTTCCTCATCCATGTCAGAGCTTATCTCTGAAGCTTTTCCTGGCCACCTGTGACCTCTGCAATGGCAGGTACCAGCTGTGCTCTCTACAGAGAGGGTAGCCAGAGGCAGGTTGAGATCCAGCCCTCGCTCTGCCTTTCACACACTCCTGGAGAGGGTGGGAGGGGGAGGGACGTCTTTTCTAATCGACCCACCCAGAGGGGGCATCTTCACATGATTCAAAGGTGCAAAGGTGCTGGCTGCACCTGTGGTCTCCCTACATACTGACATGCTATCCTTGCTACTTGCATGTTAGCTTTCCTTGTAGAGTGCAAGCTTCAGGATGGTGGAGACTTTTGTCTGTTTTGTTCACTGCTATATCCTTAGCATTATACCTGACACACAGTAGGTGCTCCAGAAATACTGTTTGAATGAATGAATGCCTGCATTTACATTAAAAGGCAATGGAAACCAAGCTCAGCTTTAGCTCTTGGGGTTACATTCTTACTTAGTTTAGTTGTGGTTTGTAGTGTAGCTGCTCAACCCTCGAGCTCAGTGCACCCGGACCCTGGGAGGTCCCTGCAGCACCACGTGTTTTGTATCTGCCTGCGGTTCCATTCAGAGACATGAAAATGAGCTGCTGCTTTTTTGTGTTTTGTTTTTTTCAGTTCTTCTGTTGAGGCCTCTCTTTCCTACCTCAGATGTAATGGAAGCCCTAATAATGGGATGAAAATATCACCAGGTTGTAAGACGAAGGCATAAGCAATACGAAAGCCCCACACCTCCGTTTCACTAAGACAAACCTGAACTGCCATCTCAGTGGCTCGCACAGGAAATGCTTTCTTCTCTGGGGCTCCCCGGGAGCCCCCTCTTAGAGACGAGTTTGCCAGGAACACCACGGCTTGAGAATAAATATCCCCCCAGCAGTTTTTGGTGTCTGGATTGGTTGACTTTTCCAAATCTGCGGTACTCTTAAAAAAAACACCCCAAGTCTTTGCAACATTTTCAGCTTGGCATTAACTTATCTGAGTGCATGCTTGTAGCAATGCACTTGTTGAAATGCCCACCGGTGTTGGGAGGTGGATGCCCCTTTAACTCTTGAGACTCAACCTCCCTGAGACTGAAGTTCCGTGCCAGGTCAGGACGGTGCTAAGAACATGGAAAGGTAATTCTCTCCACTGTCACCCGAATGTCACCACCAAGTTTCCTCCCAGTGAAAAAAGGCGCAATTCTCCAGCCCGGCCGGCTAGACAGCTCCGGCTCCCCACAAAGCCAGCTCTGGAGTCCGAGTGGCCTACATCCCTAAACTGATTGCTTCGGTGTCTTTTAAGGTTTGGGCACTAATTTAATTGACTGCTGTGTGCAACCCCAGGGAAGCGGGTGAGAAATCCATTCAAATCCTCACCGTTAAATAAAATCCTCCAGCAAATTACTGGCAGCTGAGGGGTTTGCAAAGCCGAGACCATCAGCAAAGACCTCAGTCCAGGAGCTGCCCCACATTCCCCTGACAAAATGAGCACTTTTTAGCTTCCCTGTTGGGGAGGCCAGTTATCACGTTCGGCCATAAAGCTCTCACGGTGGTTTTCACGTGTTTTATTTATCTGATCTGCGGTCAGATCTGTGCCGCTCGCGCTCGGGTGCAGCTGCCTTTCTGAGTCTCCGTCAATGCCATCGATTTCACGTTAAATGCAAAGATTGCACCGTCCAGCCTTAATTGTGGGCCGGGTCGCCGGGGGCTGGCTCTCGGAGGCTGGTTGTTCTGTTTTTCTGCCGATAAGTCACCTTTTACTGATGAACATCAGCTGGGTTGGACCTGTCTTTGTTAGTGAGGGAGACAGTGCATCGAGCAGGCGACTGAAAGAGGCATTTCTGGGAGGTTAGTGTTTTATTACATCCCAATGAAGGTGTTAAAGGAAAGGTTAAGCTAAAGGGCCCTGGGGAATCATTTGAAAAGGGTGTAACCATTTCAAGTTTGTTATATAAAACCACCTGTCTTAAGGGCAAGGGTGTCCCGGGGACGTTAATGTTAATAGAACCCCCTTCCTTCTTCCCTCCTAATTTACCAATCTGTTGCTTTATTGGGCTCCATCCACTCACTGGCTTACTGATTCATTGATCGAAATTAGCCAGAACCAGGTGAGCTTAAATGTGGCTTTGACACTTGTTAGCTGAGTGACCTGTATCAGGTCTTCTCAAGTGTATTCGTCCTTTGTCAATGGAGAACGACAATAACCGTGTCCCAGACTTTAACAGGTTTCACTGCATCAGGCCCACAGGGTTAGGGTGAGGCCTGGCTCACGGGGAGGACAGAATCAATGCCATTGTCACTTGTGTCAGTGGCAAGGGGCAAGTCCCTGTGCTGCTTCCATCCCCAGGGAGCCATGCTCTGATCAAGAGAATTCTAGGCAGAGGGAATGTTGTCCAGGTGAGGACCGGGGCTACCCAGGGAGAGGGGGGAGGAGGTTGGGATGACAGGGATGTGGGAGGGAGGGTGCCCAACCGCAGATGGAGTCTGAGAGGGAGGTTGGGGTCGGGCAGCAAGGGCCATGTGTGGAGGGAGGAATAAGGTTTTATTCTGCGGCACCATCGGCCCAGTGAGGAGGGGCCAGCTCTGTTCCTCAGAAGGTGACCCAGGCAGCAAGGTGACTGGAGAAAGTCAGGGTTGCCAGCGGTTGTAAAGGGTCAGGCAATAAATGTATTGGGTTTTGTGGGCCACCTGGTCTCTGCCTCGACTAAACCCCATGCCACTGCAGCGCACATGCAGCCACGGACAATGATAAAGGACAGGTGTGCCGGTCCCGATATGATTCATTGGCAAACACAGGCCATGGGCTGGATCTGGTCAGCATGCTGTGGTTCAAGAACCCTGGTGTTCTGATAGAATATGTAAGTATGTAATTCATTATGATGATTAGAGTGGTCTGAAATACACAAAAATAGGGACCAAAGATTTGAAGTTGTTCTTTATTCTTCGCTCTTATCAAAGATGCAATCCTAAACTAACTCTTGGAACTTCTCTTCTCTGAATGAAATAACATCTGGCAGGGCCTACTTTTGACAGAATTGCCAAAAATTGGAACAATCTCTGTCCCTTTTCCTTCTCTATTCTTTCCCTCCTGATTCCTAGGTCCTTGGTGGTCTCAAATTTCCCTCAATTTGGGATAGCTGAGTGACCTAGAGTAGAGGGTCATGAGTTTCCACATAGGAGGAACAAAGGGCCTGAGGTGTCCTGGCCAGTGTGGCTCAATTGGCTGGGTGTCATCTTGTGCTCCAAGAGGTTGCTGGTTCCATTCCTGGTCAGGGCACATGCCTGGGTTTCTAGCTTTATCCATGGTAGTGGACGTATAGGAAGTAGCTGATTGATATTATGCTCTCACATCTATGTTTCTCTCTTCTCCTGTCCTCTCTCTCTAAAAACCAATAAACTATTCTTTAATAAAAAGACCAGAGGGGACTTGTCCAGAAGCTATATTCATATAGCAAGCATGTAATTTTATTTATATTATAACTTCGAGGAGGCTTCAAAGGGCCAATGGAGAAGCTTCTGAAGGTCAACTGTCACCTGATAAAGGGACATGAATGCTCTGGCAGGTGTCAAGGGGTGTGAAGGAGCTGAGATTTCCCCCCATTTGCAAGCTAACCAGTGACCTGCACAGTTTCACAGATGTTGAGGACGACACAGGATTCCTGGGTCAGAGGCACAGGAAAGTTTTACTACCCATAGTGATGGCAGAAATGAGTGCATAAGCACCTGTTGGGGTCTCTGAGCTCGAATTCCCACAGGGTCACATACACAGGGCCCACCAGTGCCTGTAGGGTTGTAAGTTGTTACAAGGAAAAACCCCAGATTTAAAAACTCTAATCTATAATAATAAAAGTGTAATATGCTAATTAGACCAGACGTCCTTCCTATGAAGCTGGGGCTGCGAGGGAAGCCTGGGTCCCGGGTGCCAGAGGGCAGCCGGTGCTGGCAGCTGGGGGAGGGAAGGCCTACTCTTGCACAAATTTCATGCATCGGGCCTCTACTCTTTTATAATGGGCAATATCTGCCCTTTTCCCCAGAGGGAGACAGTAACTTTATTATTTTGAACCATAAACAAACCTGTCCAGTGTCTGTAAGGACACACCATCTCTATCTTGCAAGGCTGTTTGCTACACAAAATGGTTGAGAGAATTGCCTGCTACAAGGCAGCCAGTGGCCCTGCTCACAAGACATGAAGACATGCAAGAGTTGCTCCAGAACAGGCTTTATATTTTGCATTTCAATTAGGATCCAACAGGAAGCTGGGAGAACCGCCATGTTGCTGGGACGGTGGAACTTTCAGCAGCAGCGAGCAAGTAGGCAATGTGCTTCTTTGAAGAACAACAGGGTCCCTGGAGCCCTGGCTCACTTTGTCTGCTTTGACCTCTAGCTGACCGTCCGTCCGGAGTCTGTCTGCCTGCTCCGGTGGTTAGAATGATTTCTATCGTGTGAAGGGCTGTTTTCACACATCTGAAGTTTGAAGAGAGACCTTCGTTGTAAACACACTTGATAAATGATCCGAAAACATGCCAAAGAGTATCAAGTGAGGATGAATCACTTTTGAGGAATGCTTCTGTAAAACGTTGCAGGAAGACAGCCTTTCTTTTCAGACCCGTGTTAAACCGTCTGAGTTACTGTGAGTCACTGGGACCTTTGATTGGACGTGAGTAGTCATGTTGTCAGGGGCCCGGAACAAATCCTAATTTCTGGGTGAATATGAAAGATACAGCTCAATGAAAATGGAAAGCTAAGATTCTCCTCAAGTCAAGAGGTTCTCTCTTGATATTGCAATAACTGTGTATGGTACCAAGCAGGTGGTTGGGATAACAGAGGGAGCACTTTGTAGATATATGATTGTCTGACTGTTAAGCTGTACCCTTGAAACAGGATTGAATGAAAATTGTAATTAAAAAATTAAAAATAAAAAATTTTAAAAAAATTAAAAAAACTGTAATTAAAAAAATTAAAAATTAAAAAAAGAATTAAAAGAAGTAGAATCTAGTGTACTAGTGAAAAAATGTGAGGTGTAGTAAAGGCTAACCGACCAGGAGGTGCTTGCCATTGAACAGGTAGTTTGTTACTCACAGTTCCCAGAGGAGGGGCCACACCATGTCCTGGGACTGGGGCTGGTCAGCGCAGAAGGGGGCACTGTGGTCAGATCTTCTACTGTGGGTTCTGAGGGAAAGAACAGGTCAGCCAGGATGGACAGGTTAGGCTAGTCTGAATACTTCCAGCAGCGTCAGGAGGCCTGGTCTGGAGTGATTAGGGTGGGTGATAGGGGCCTGGAGTGTGAGAACCTGAGGAGGGAGAGGGCTGGCTTGCATTTGAAAAGTGCCCCAGTGGGTGGGTGGTAATGAGGGAAACTGCAGGCCAAGGCAGGTGATCAGGCATAGAGTAGGGTTGTCCAGAACATGGTGTGTTCATACATTTGCAAGTAGAGCAGATGTTAAAGTGTCAAGTTTACGGAAGCTAGAAGGATGGTTAACACAACCCATCGAAGAGCTGTGTAGTAAGATGAAAGAGGGGGGTGGGTGTAGAATGGGAAAGCAAGAATGCAGAAGACAAGGTCATGGGCTTGGCTTTCTACTTCCTTTTATTTTGCTTTGCCAGGACTGTGTGTCGTCCTGTTCCATTAGATGGCTTTGGGCAGTAAGGAGACATGCCATCAAATAACACCAAATTACAGAAGATGACTTACCTTGTTTAAGTCCTCGCCCAAGGATATGTTCCCATTGATTTTAGAGAGAGACGAAAGGAGAGGGAGAGAGAGAGAAACATCCATGTGTGAGAGAAACATCAATTGGTTAACTCCCGTACACACCCCGACAGGGGGATTGAACTCGAAACCTGGGTATGTGCCCTGATTTGACTCCAACCAACTGAGCCACATGAGGGAGGTCAAAAGATTACTTACTTTTAAACTTATTCCCAACTTTCTAATTTCCCCAAAGAGAAAGTTTCAGTTTGGTGCTATTTTGCCATTAACAGCTTTTTAACTCTTGTTACTTTCATTTGAACAAAAAATGGATCTTGGCTTTCGCCGCTGTGACAGCATATCAGCCCCATTCTTGGTTATAAACAACAGGAGTCACTGGAGAAAATAAATTGGACAGTTCCCAGAAGGTGAGAGGGCAAGGCCAGAAAATGTTAATTACAACAGGACGCTGGCTGGGACCCCAACCGGAGCGCCTTCAACTGGGATGTTCTTTCCTCCTTATATCTGTTCAGTTAGTGGATTTTCTATTGTCGAAAATAGTGCTTCCTCAGTCTCCTTGTGTTTTTGCATTAGATTTTGATATTTCAAATTGTAAAAGGCTTTTTTTGGGGGACATTACATGTGATATCAGTGATTTTATTGAAGCAACTTCATTGAAATTCACTTGGGCTTTCTCTTGTTATCAAATTCTATTCCAAACAAGTATTCAGGACATCTGAATGGGTTGCCAGCGTGCCGTAGGTTTATTATAGAACATTCTATGTGTGGTCTACATAGAAAAACAACTTGCATAAGATAGTCTTGGTTACCATCTAAAATATTTCTAAATGTTCTTTATATGAAAGTTTATGTTGTATTTTTAAACCTTTTGGAGCTTTACCTATTTTTCTAAGGCAGTTAACTGTACCTTAAAAAAAGTATTTTGTATCTACTTTTGTCACTTCATTAGAATAAAATATATTAAAATAAAGAAATGAAAAAAATTCTAACAGGAGGAATAGATGCTTTGATTCAAGGCTTAGCTCAGATGTATGGAAATCCATATCATCAGAAGGGGCATCCCTAGACCCAGCGTGTTAGTTTCTTAAGGCTGCTGTAACCAATGACCTCAAACTTAATGGCTTAAAACAACAGAATTGTATTCTCTCCTAGCTCTGGAGGCTACGAGTCGGCTTAGTGTGCCAGCAGGTCACGTTCTCCAAAGCCTCTGGGGAGAATCCCCTTCCAGTGGCCTGGCTTTCCTGGGCTTGTGGCTGCATCCCTCCAATCTCTGTCTCTGTCTTCTTCACACCATCTTCTCCTCTGTGTACCTCTGTGTCTTTCTGTCTTCTTATGTGGACACCCATTATTGGACTTGCAGCCCACCTCAAATCTGGGTTGCATCTCAAGATCTTCAACTAATGACATCTGTAAGGTCATATTCCCAAATAATGGCACACTCTGAGGTTTGCATGGACTTAAATTTTTTTTTTTGGGGGGGGACACTTTTCAGCCCACTACATCAGCAAGCAAAGAAAGTCTGAGGCCTGAAGTAAGAGAATTTGATGAGAATGGGCTGAATGGGCATCGTGGGCAAAATTTTCTAGCACATCACATAGCCCTGCTTGGGTCCCTCAGCGTGAATTCATCATGACCGTCCCTTTGTCTTTGGTGACTTCATTTTAAATTCCAAAGTCCTGAGCCAGGGCATCTGATTAGTAAGTCTCAGTCACTGCACAGGAGATGAGGAGAGAAACCTGTATTTTTCTTCAGCACCCATTTTGGAAGTCAAGACCCACAAAGGGAGGAGTTTCAGAGGCTGGGTGTACAAAAAATGACAAATGTCTACCACAACAGCTGGTAGTCAACTTAAGTTTACTGCCTTTCCCCCTGTTAGCTCCATTTTACCATTGTATTCTATGTATATGAAGTGATGCTATTTTTCACTGATAGTAGCCCTATGTAGATTAAATTTATTTAGGTAAAAGGACACTTGATTTACAAAGAGATAAGAAATTAGTAACAGTATACGGGTCCCAGATGTTCTGGATGGATATGTAGTGGCACCCAGCTAGGTCTGGTAAGAATCATAAATGTAAGGACACAAATGTCCCAAACGTGTGTAATTAAGTATCACCAGGAACTGAGAACAGACAATCCAGAAGCTCCTATGTTTCAGGTGAGTCTTTCAGGTGAGGGTTTTTAACAAATACCAGGCACTCTATTTGGACATGGCTCCCAGATTCTCAATAATCTACTGGGCATTTTCAAAGGCACACACTGTTATTACTTTAAACTTAGCAGATGCAGCAAAAATTCATTATTTAACCCTCAAACCTGTATCTCTTCCTGATGTCTCAGACATATACTCAGCCTGCCATGCCTGCAACCTTGGAGAATTTTTGACTCGCTCATCTCCATCACCTCCTAAATCAGCAGTTCTGAACCTGTGGGTCGCGACCCCTTTGGCGGTCGAATGACCCTTTCACAGGGGTCGCATAAGACCGTCCTGCATATCAGATATTTACATTACAATTCATAACAGTAGCAACATTACAGTTATGAAGTAGCAACAAAAATAATTTTATGGTTGGGTCACAACATGAGGAACTGTATTTAAAGGGCCAGAAGGTTTAGAACCACTGTAATGAATCCAGTCACTACATTTACTGAATCCACCCTGATGGGTGTTTTCCATCATCCCTTTCCTTCCCATGATTCCCATCATTTTCTAGGCTTTGACCAGTTCTTGTCCTCTAGCTCTCTCGTCACACTTCTCCAGTGTTCATCTTCAGTTTGGTCCCACCTGTCTCTCATCTCTTCATCATCACTAGAACCAAGAGATGGCTTGAGTGAAATTTAGCCCCTTCTGTAACTTCCAGAAGTTTCACAGGCCTGAATGAGCGAGTGACATCAGCCACAAAGGTGTGCTTGCCATGCAGACCCAGCTGAAACCCAGCTCTCTTCTACAACCTTCCAAGTGGCCACTCTCGGTTTTCCTGGACAGAAATTTTGGAGCCATCCTTACTCCTTATTGCCTTTGAGCACACCAAATTTAGGCCTTTCTTCCTCACTCCAAAGTCTCTCTTCCTCTTCACCAATTTCTTAGACCCTCGTCAATGACATGAAGGTCTAGTATGAAAAGAACATTGGCAGTGAACTCAGAACAGATAGGAAGCATTTGAACTTGGTTCCCTCATACATTTGTTCCTGCAGAGTATTTTTGAGACAGAAAAATCTGAGTGGCTAAACATTTGCATTCCTCACTTGTTTATTTCCCCCCATTCCTTCCAAGTTAATTTGCATTAGGATACATCTGTTAAGCAAACATGCCCAAGGGCTTGGACCAGTTACAGCCCTTGGTAAACAAGGTGGGGAAGGTGAGGAACATCTGTTTGCCTCTGGCTGGTAAGATTTCTGAGGGGCCCAGCTGTCTTGCAAAGTCCCCACTTGCCCCCGCTATGGAAAGATGCTAATAATCCAAAAATGACTAGTCCTGGCAAGGACAAGACAGGGCAGGAGAACCCTGAGGACAAAGGGCAGAGGCAGCAGCTTGTTTCTCAGGAAAAGGTTTCCCTCCTGTCTTCAGCGTCAAGAAAATACAGGTGAGCCAGAGACTAGGTTGGCAAGGGGAGGAGCAGGAGTCATGGACTTGAGAGTTTGGAAACTTATACGTTCACAGTGACAGTGTCTCATTCCAATTCTTAGTTGAGCTGGGAAATTCTCAGAACTCCTTGGTATGGGTGACACTAGAGAGATAATAAAACGTCTTGCTGTTTGGTAGGCCAACAGGCTCTTTATTTTTTACATTACTCCAGGACCATAAGGCCATAGCTCTAGGTGTTTTTGAATAGTTTTAACTGATCTCATCTGTCTTAGGTTGGTATAAATTCAACCTCCTCCATAAAACTGTTTCTGAACATCCCAAAGCTCATCATTCCTCACTTCTCCAATTTCTGTAACTTTCCCCTTTTTATTCATAAGTAATCATTTGTTTGGCCTACCCCACCAGAAGTCATCTGGTCAACTCAATATGATCAAAAACATACATTTTAATGCTTGAATTGAATGCCCAACTATATGCTGGCTTATACTGTTAGTTTTACCTTTTCACTGTGTTGATTCTGTCTCTTCAAATAGAACATACTGTACGTAAAGGCAAAGATTATGGGGTTTAATTCCATGCCTTTGTAAAGTATGTCTGTCCCACTCCTCCATCAAAGTGTTGAACACACAGCACAGAACTCCATCAATGTGTTTTCAATTCATTTATCCCGCAAATAACTGTTTTCATCTCAACTGTGTGTCAGGCCTTGAACTTGGCAATGGGTCTGTGGCCAAAAGAAGATAGAGAATATTCCTGCTCTCAAGGAGCAGTTAATGAGCAAATGAACACATGGATCATGTAACTGAAGTTTGTGATTGGTGCTAGGAAGGAATGAAGTGGGTAGTCAAGGAAGGCTGTGCGGAGGGGATAGTGAAGCCAAGATCTGAAGGACAAAAGGAGCCAGGGAGGCAAAAATCCCAGGAAAAGGAAATGTGGTGGGAAAGAGGTTGCTTTGTAGAATATTCTAGAAGGTCCACATGATTAAAGCAAGCTGATGATGGGGAGGGGAAATCCTATGAGATGTGGAAGTTACACATCTCCTAGTGCTGCCGACTATGCTGAGAAGCTGGGTTTAACCTAATGTATGTAGTAGAAAGCCATTGATGGGATTAAACAGGGGAGTGACTTTGTGAAAAATAGGGGAGCAATGATGAAATGGGGGGCTAGTGAGGAAGGTCCTGCCACAGACCAGGTGAGAGGTGTTGGTGGCTCATATCAGGCTGGTGATAATGCAGATGAAGAAAAGCTGATGGACTTGGGAGAAATGTTGGAAGTCAAACCAATAGAACCTGTGACCATGTGGGATGGGTGGGTGACAACGTGGAGCCAGAGATGATTCCAGCACCCCTACCTTTGGATGCTGAGGTCATTACTAAGGTGGGGGAAACTGCAAGGGAGACTTACAAGAGAAAAATCATTTTCATTTGGGAATGGTGGATTTGCAATGCATGTGAGTCATCAAAGTAAAGATGTCAAAGGGGCTGTTGGTTATATGAACCTCGGCCTAAAGAAAAGGAGATCTGGATGAAAGAAAGAAATCTGTGCAACCCAAAGATGATGTCTAAAGCCACGAGAATGGACCAAGTCAGCCAAGGGGACAGAATAAACTGCCATGTGGGTGTGAAGCCACTTGAAATGTCTGCAAACTGGTCCATGTGCATCGGGCTCCAGGGTTTATGAGGGCTGAGGCTCACATGATACACGGTGGGGATTACAAGACAGACCTTCTGGGGCAGAGTCAGCTAAAGCATACCAATTGGGGTAAGCTGAGGGAACCTACAATTGTCCACAAGAGGTGGATCCCACACCATCATATTTTAAACACATTGTTCTATCTCATGGGAATATTTCACCATCATTATCACACTTCAAAGACTGTATGCAGACCATGGATTTAAAGTGGGTTAAGGTATTAGATGAAAAACAACAGAACTCATCAGTGTCATTGTAATATTTTCTTTAAGAGAAAAGAGGGTTGATGATAATTTACCAACAATATGCAACAATTGGGCCAAACCTGTTTTTCATGTGGCAGATCATTCCACAGAGTGACGATATTCTGAGGAAAGATAATTACACTGTATATATAGGACACAGCCAGTGAAAAGTGAAAAAAAATTAAGCAAAAAAAATCCAATCAATCAGCTTGTTTCTTACCCTTTTGTTCTATATCTTGGAAAGTGGCTGAATGTGTCTTTTCCCCATTTTTCTGTTTATTTTAGTACCATGTGGATCAAGCAGGTTACTTTTAGCTTGAAGCAATCTGAGATTACTTTCATTTGCTTGAAGTGCTTCCTTATTGTCAATTTTTAATTGCATAAGTAATTCATGACCAAATTTTCATTGTAAAAAATTAAAAATTAGTAGCTATAGCTAGTTTCTTTTTTAATCCTTGCACTCAATTCAGTACTTGTACCCTGGCTTTTGTGTGTGTCCCTGGAAGCCCCTTTAAGGGACATTTCCACATGTATTCTTTGGAAAGAGAAGTGTATTCATTGGAAATACCTATTGTTTAAGTCTTATACACATAAAATTGTTAATTTTTTTTTCTGCTCAAAGGTATGTCTTATAGATCTTGCTATGTCAGGACATACTGATTTGGATAACTTTTTAAATTGCTGATGGAATTCTGTGTTGAGGAGACGTGCTCTGTTCCACCATCCCTCTGGGCAGCTCTTGAGGTTGTTTCTGATTTTTCGCTAATACAAATGGGCTGCCTGGAACCTGCCTGACATGTCTCATGTGTGTTCCATAAAGTCTTCCAAGAAGAACTGTCCAGCCAATATTTTTTCTTGGAAGAGTTTGGTTGGTGCCCACACATTCAAACTTACCAAGCATGTGTGAGACCTTCCTTTGTTCCGGGCTCAGTGTTAGATGCATTTGTATCTATCATCTCATTTAACCCCCCCAGGAACTAGTGAGAAGCCTGAGATCATGCTCCTGTGAGGGGTGATGGACAAGAGATTCTAAAAGGGGAAGCAGTCATCTCAAGGGAACACGGTGATCAAACGGTTGGGCAGTGCTTGAAGCCAGGTGACCAGAATTGACTGACTGTGTCATGTCACCTCCAGGCACAGTCCTGTGGCAGCCACCTGTAGTTATGGAGAACGAAGGACTTGGAGGCCATATCTCCTGGATTCTGAATTTGATTCTTGCTCTTCTCTGAGGGGCTGGTATGGGACTATGTCATGTCACTTAATCTCTTCCAGCTGTGGCTTCCTCCTCTGGAAAGGAGAGCTCCAAATAACACACTGGTCAGAGGGTGTGCGGCCTGTGGTGACTGCACAGATCCAACAACACAAATGAGCTTTGGAAAGTAAGACATGCCTCACATAGACATTCACAGCTTCATACTGCAACAGTGTGAATTAGCAAAGTACCTGTCCTCAGGGGATTCGGTTCTCTACCCGCAGTGGCTGACCACCACCACCAGGACAGGTGGCCTCCAGATCGCCAGGGGACTGACCCAAAGGGCCTTTGTTCCCTCTTACCCAGCCCTTCAGAATATGTGCTGCTTTAAACTCTATTAGTTGAAAGAGGTGATCTAAATAAGGGACATTTGTTTTATTTTGATTCACATCAGAAACTAGGAAATGGATCCCCTTCTACAGACCTTTGGTTATTTGGAAAATAAACATGATTTGAGAATTAGGGTGAGTATTGAAGCTTTCAATAGTATAAGAAGTAGTTTTTAAGCATCTTCCATGTATCACAAAGTAAGTTAAAGCTTTACTTAAAGTACCAGAACTCTTTAGGTTGCAAGTTCCAAAAGCCTTACTTAAACTTTCATGAGCAAAAATGGCAATTTATTGGCTCATGAAACATATTGTTCCAGTACATCTAGCTTCAGGAATGGTTGGATCCAGGAGATAAAACAATGTCATAAGGATCTAATATTCCTCCCTTCAGGGTTTTCATCTGTGATTTTCTGGTTGGCTTCCTTTTTAGGTAAGTTTACCTCTTGTGGCTGCCATCTGTTTTGAACTGATGTCCTATTATTTTGGTAACTTAAACTGAATAAAATAAAATAACTTGAATTTGGCCCTCTTTAGCCTGATTGGTCTGAATTGGGAAATGTGTCCATTCTTAACTGATTAACAGTAGCCAGGAGATGAATTGTTTTTATTGGCCAAGCCCAGGTCAAATGCCCATCCTTGAGGTCAGAGATGGAGAGACAGTCCCCATTTAAGTCACTTGGACTGAGAGAATAAGAGAAAAACAGGGCACATGGGAATGGGTGTTGGATTGGCAAAAAATCCTGGACACTTCATGCACATGACGTATCATCACATTCAGTTCTCACAATAATTTTGCGGAGTAGACCTGATAATCCTTGGTGGGAGAAGCTGGTCTTGAGTCTGGATTTGACTATTCTTACCATTTCACTCTAGGTGCCCTGCTTTAGCATCCCCATTCTACCCTCCTTCCTCAGCTTCCCCCACCCCCAGCACGGAGGGTGATCCCTGCTAGCAACTACTCATCAAATCACATTAGCATCGCTCCTGCCTGGTCTCTCCGACTGTCACACTTGGCGATACAGCAGAGGCTGGTTGGCTCACAGCCACATTAAGGGAAATCTTTACTAAACCGATCCATGGCCTATTGGTCTTCCCAGCTTCCCATCAAGCGGCTGGTGCTCAAGGATAAGGCAAGGGTTATACATCACAGGGAAGGTTCCCCTGACACATCTCCACCGCTGGAATATGAACACGGCGCTGTTTGCTTTGTTCAACAACACAATTAGTGAAAATCAAAACGTCTACAGAGGCGCTCACTGTAGTAAATTATTAGGTAATTAACCTTAATGCTCCCTGCTCTGAATCACCAACTTACTTCTGCTCCGAAGCCGTGGAGAGTATTTTCCAGGCATCCTAATATATGACTGCAGCACGGCCTATTGTGAGGCATCACCAAGTTTGAACACGATGGGAGGGATTCAGGATGAAGCAGATTTCATAAGAGGGAGGGGAGGAAGAATGTTCCATTGAAAGAGAAACACAGACTTCCAACATAAGGCTTAAACTGACAAACTGGGGAGGAGAGGAGTTTTTTAAAGCAATCTCAAACCCACGCATTCTTTCTACCAGCAAGTTTAAGTCCTCATCACGTTGAGCTTGGGCTATTGAAATAAAGAGCATCTAAATGTACCAGGTTAGTCTTCCTGAAACACAGGACTTATAACAGCACTTAATTCACAGGCCTTTAGTGGCTCCGCCTTGCGAGTCAACAACATCCACTTGTGTAAGTTTTTGATTCTTCATCTAGTTTTCAAACCATCTCCATTGTTGGCTCAACGTGACACCTTAGGGTAGCTGACCTCTACCCTGCACACCCGCCTGGGGCTTCTCCCCAGAGTTAGGCGCTTTCTAGGGCTGGGAAGCTGTGAAATGCTGATGGTGAAGAGCAAAGGCTTAGATGGATTGCATGGGTCTTACAGCCTCCTTCCTTATTGCTAATTCCGTCACCTTGGGCATGTTATTCACCTCCCTGTGCTCAGTCGCCTCATCTATAAAGTGGGAAGGCTAATAGACACACCCTCAGAAGGTTGTTGTAAAGATGGAGATAATGCATTAAAATACCTAGAAAATTCCTCAGTGCTTTCACATGTTAGCAAATCAATACTCACATTTTGATCTCGCCATTGTTTATCTTGTCATTAGAACCACATGCCCTCCGGGGAGCAGCTTCTAGGACCTGTGCAGGGTTGGTGCTGGGATCCTGGGAGTGGGCGTAGGGTAGGCCGAGAGATAGGGGTGGGAGCTGGTGTGAGTCTGTGGGATGAGAGTGAGAGACACCTGATGAGAGCAGAGTCTGGGGAAGAATGAGTGAGCAGGAAGAAGACTTGGAGAGGCTCCTAGGAGGCTGAGCACAGAGCCCTGGGCTTATTAAAGGGCAGTTCTGCCTTTGACTGTTGGTAGCAAGGCTGCTGGTAATGGAGCTGAGCAGGACAGGCCTATGGGATCAGCACCCATTCAGTGCTTTTTAATAAGTGATTTGAATAGTTTAAGAAAGACATATATTCTCCATACAAATAAAACATTATATGGGAGACTAAAGTCTTCTTTAATCCACTCTCCTCCTCCTTAGGGATAACTCTGCTCTGAATTTACTTTTGGACATCATCTGTTTATGTGTCTATGCATATACAAAGAAATTACATAGAATTAAAAATTGTGTTTATATATATGGCATCATGCCATTTATGTGTTCCTGAAACTTATGTTTTTTCCATTCAGTAATAGACCTTGGAGAATTAATAACATATCTGTATTGAGTTATTTCTTCTCTATGATCATATAGACCTATTATCTGTCTCCCATTTCTTTAACTAGCTACACAGCATCCTATACTGTGGTCAAGCCCACTTGATTTAGTCATTGCTGGACTAATGGCTATTGGGGTTGATCCATGTTCTTTTTTGCATCTTAGCATTGAAGCCAGTGGGTCCATTTTGGTTCCTACCAAATCCACTTGTTGAATAAGCACTTATTGAACACCTGTTATGTGCCAGGTACTAAGACAGCTGCTGGGGGCACAGTACCACCTGCCATCACCAACTCTACAGTCGTGGGCAGTTGTCTCAGGGATTGTTCTCAGGACGGGGGAGTGCTGTTGCCCTTACACAGCATGGGTTCCAACGTCAGGAAGCAAAATTGCCCAAGTCAGGTAACCTCAGAATTAGCCTTGAAAATCCCCTGAATTTTTTGTAAAGTCGCTGGTCCCTGGCTTACGGTGGTTCTACTTATAATTTGTTTGACTTTACAAGGTGTGAAAGCAATACATATTCAGTAGAAACCATACTTTGTATTTTGTGCTTCCATGGGATACTGATGTGGGATACACATTTGTGATGCTGGGCAGTGAGAGTAGCCAAGTAATCACCATGGTGAACAACCAACACTCCATGGTGGGCTCCAACCACCAGCATTATTAGGATATTGTATTTTGCGTTGTTGTATCCCATCCTGTCTATACAACGCCCATCTGTGTCTCTTGCTTCTGGTGAGAAGAAGAGGAAGGCAATTCTCTTGAGGTAAAATTCAAGATAATTGCCCCACTGTAGGGACTGTAAGCGTTCTGAGCACATTTAAAGTGGGCTACGCCGAGCTGTGATGATCAGTAGGTTAGGTGTAGTAAGTGCATTTTGGACTTATATTTTCAACTTTATAAGGACGCAACCCCATCACTAGTTGAGCAGCTTGTGGAGAGTGTTCAAGGTTTTTACATGCAGTACTCTATGAGTAAGGAGAAGATAATTGGGAACTCTGAAATACTTCTCTTGCTTTCAAGAGTTCTTTCTTTTTTTAAGTGCCAGGTCTCCATAAGCTTAATACAGGTGTGTGTGTGTGTGTGTGTGTGTGTGTGTGTGTGTGTGTGTGTGAAATCATGAGACAACCTTGGCAGGCATGGGGTGAGAGATGGTACATGGCTGGTTCTTGGATTAGCTATAACTTAGATTTGTACACATAATATGATTCTAGTTTATAGAAAACTAGAGGCCCTATGCACAAAATTCATGCAAGAGTAGTAGGCCTTCCTTCCCTGGCTGCTGGCACCGGCTTCCCTCTGGCACACTGGACCCAGGCTTGCTTCCCTCCGGCTGCTAACAGGCACCGGGAACTCGGGCTTCCCTCACAGCCCAGCTTCATCCAGAAGAAAGTCCAGTCTAATTAGCATATTATGCTTTTGTTATTATAGATGCTTACAGGAGCCATGGAGAAGTTCAGAAACTTAAAGGGCCAAGCTATTAGTCATAGGAACCAGTGCCCAACTATTTCAAGTGATGCTTCTTGAAAACAGAGATTTTTAGTATTTCTTGGCTGTCAGTTTTTCAAAATTGGGACTTTCTGTTTGTTGTTCCCAATAACAAAACTAATTTTCTGATGCCCAGGATACAGCTTTTTCTCATGTCAATTTTGTAGACTGTGTTCTCTGACTTTGAAATAACTATAATTCATTCTACTGATAAAAAATAAGAAGGTAAAAATTGGGTTCTTATTCCAGAATGATTTGAGCTCAATTATTTTATCCTTTCCTAAGAAATCAATGATTAAAAAGAAAGACTTTCTTGTTTGAAGATGAATGGTGAAGAAGTCAGGGCTCCTGTAAATAAATGATTTGTGGGGTCAGCTATTTGCACTTCAAGAGAAAACCGAGCCTGGGAAATGTTTGGACAAGAGAGGTGTGTGTAATCCCAAAGAGGAGGTTCTGAGAGTTTGAAGTGGAAGGCTGAAAGAGGAAGGGTGAATGACGACAACAGCATTGCGTCTGTGAAGTTGCCGGACATCTCAAACAGGATGATTGGCATTGAATCACGTGTAGGCATTGAGTTTCAAGGTTACTACACAAGGTTAGACTCTTCCTGTCTTAGCAAATCCCATTTTCTTTTGACTGTTATGTGGTTGTTGAGTGCATGTAGAAGGGGCATGGTGTGCAAACATCTAGATGGGATAAAATTGACATGATTGCCATGAGGGCATGGTCAACCAGGGAAGTCACTTCTGGGTACTGGTTAATAATGCGGATTTTGTAATAAAAGAAAACACGATAATTTCAAGAGAAACATCAAAAGTGCTTTATTCAAAGTAATGTCCATAGCTAGCTACACATTTCCCCCATCTTTCAAGTAATTTGTGGATACCATCCCAATAAAACTTTTCTGGTTTCGAGGCAAACCATTCAGAGTCCAAATTTTCCACTTCTTCGTACGTTTTGAAGTGCTGCTCAGAAAGTGTGTGTGCCATTGATCGGAACAAGTAGTCATCTGAAGGAGCAAGGTCTAGTGAATATGGCAGGTGCGTTAATACTTCCCAGGCAAGATCTTTTAATGTGTCTTTAACTGGTTTTGAAGTGTGTGATGGTGCATTATCATGAAGCAAAATTACTTTGCCATGTCTTCTGGCACATTCTGGTCATTTCACAATCAAAGTGTGGTACAAATTCATTATTTGTTGGCGGTATTGATCAGTATTAATAGTTTCACCTGGTTTTAGAAGCCTTCCTGATCCCACCATACCTTCCTGATCCCACCAAACACAGAGCATTGTCTTCTTTCCGAAGTGATTTGGCCTTGCAGCCGATGTTGATGGTTGACCTAGATCAACCCATGATTTTGTGCATTTGAGATTCTCAAAATAAATCCACTTTTCATCGCCAGTCACAATTCGATGCAAAAAAAGACTTTCTTTCGTGCCATTGAAGCAACATTTTACTGATGACTTTTCGGTTTTCCATTTGTCTTTCATTCAGTTGATGTGGCACCCATTTTCCTTCCTTTAAAATCTTTCCCATTGCCTGCAAATGATCGGAAATTGTTTACTGAGCAATATTTCATCTTTCTGCAAGTTGCTTTTGAGTTTGACACGCATCTTCATCCAATAATGCTTGCAATTGTTGGTCTTCAAACTTTTTAGGTTGACCTAGACCAGTGATGGCGAACCTTTTGAGCTCGGCATGTCAGCATCTTGAAAAACCCTAACTTAACTCTGGTGCTGTGTCACATATAGAATTTTTTTGATATTTGCAACCATAGTAAAACAAAGATTTATATTTTTGATATTTATTTTGTATATTTAAATGCCATTTAACAAAGAAAAATCAACCAAAAAATGAGTTCGTGTGTCACCTCTGACACGCGTGTCATAGGTTCGCCATCACTGACCTAGACATTCTTTGTCTTTCACATTGAAATCATCACTTTTAAAGCATTTAAACCAGAGTTCACAAGTATTTTGAGATGGAGCATGTTCACCATAAGCTTCCCAAAGTATACGATAACTTTCAACAGCACTTTTCTTCAAAATAAAGTAATGAATTAAAACTTCCCGCAAATGCTCTTTTTTTGGCAAGAAATTTGACATTTTTAAGCATAAAAATATTTATTATGTTAACACCTTCAAAAAATGTGACATATGAAGTTTTAAAGCTTGTTGTCAATACAACAAAATAGCATACATTTCAAATCACATATATATCAACATATGTGTAACTCCATCTATTGAAAAAAATCCGCATTATTAACCAGTACACCTGGTATACGAGGCTTCCCCAGCCTCTGAGAGGTTGGTAAGCCAGTACAGAGTGACTTCTTGCCAAAGGCCAGCCTGACACGGCTCTGTGAGCTCCTCAGGGAGGACGGGCCTGCCTGGAGAGGTGCCCTAGTTATCCCGGAGCTGGCCCTGTCATTAGAATGTTTCAGCAAACAAAAGCAAAACAGCAGAACACCTGGAACCAAAGGCTCACCCGTGAACTTGTTGAAAAGGAGGGAGCAGGGTGGTCTCACTATTTTTCATTTGGATGTGAATGCTACTCTAGTCTTTCCTTTTGTAGCTAAGTCAGCAGTAAAAGTAAGTTTTAAAGTGAACAGAGGAGATTATATTTGTGTGGAGTTCCCACAGTTGGAGCAAGGATTCAGTGTGGATATCAGAAAAGTGAAATTAGGTCCAGATCTGTTAAATATTTATGGATTAGATATGATACACCAGACTTGCCCTGGGAAATCCAACCCCTATTTCATCTTCACTAAGAGTCACCTCCTTAACTTCAAATAACTAATATTGTCATTATTTTTTTTCCTGAAAAACTTACTCTCTTAGAGTCTTATTTACTATTCACTTGTCATTATTTTGGGCAAAGGAAAGAGAAAATAAATTCTCTAACACTCTCTCCTATCTCACTTAATGTATTTTACCATGGAATATGAATAAATTTGTAAAAAATGAAGATAAAGAAGGACTTGGAAAACAAGCCTGTATTGCATTATGACTTATACACCTAGAATCATATCTTGCAAATGCCATTAATCGCACCACATTTTAAAATCATATAAAAGTTGTTCATTTTTACTATCAAAAACAGTGCACAGCTGTGTGTGTGCCTCTTTGTCAACACATTTGAATATTATTCTGGGGCAAATATCAAGTGATGCTTTTGCTGGGATATAGAATCTGTATAGTTTACATTTTACTGGACACTCAAGATGCCCTCCTGTCTCCAGCAGCCCAGAAGACTGGGCACGCCCCAGTCGCACCAACACTTTGCATTTTGAGCCTTAATGTCTTTTGCCAACCAGTGGGGTGTTATTATGGGATGGGTCAAGGAATGGTGGTTAAAGTGATTTAGCCTCATACACAATGTTTGAACTTTTACAAGCAGAATGAGCTCATGCATTATGCATGAAATGTAAACTTCTTTTAAAAAAATGCATCCATGTAATTGTGTTCAGCGTTGACCCTTGTGGTGTGGTGGTGACCGTCTGAGCTATCAGTACCAAATGGGGAAGGAGAAGCCAAGGTTAGGCCAAGGTCAGGACAAGAGAGTCTTTAGGCTGGTGGTGAAACCTGGTGCATAGATTGAAACTGGAGTCCGGTCCTGCTGAGCTGCACTACAAAGTCAACAGAAGAAAACATGCCAAATTGGAGAAGCCACGTGAGGAAATATGAATCCGAAAGCAAATCACCAGCCCACCAGCCCTGGAGTTTGATGAGGAAGAGTGGTAGGAGCCAGAGGGTTCAGACAAATTTGGCGGATGGAGCTCCCCTGATGCAGCCAGGAGAGGAGAGCAGAAGCAGAAACATCTTGTGAGTCTCAAGTGTCCCTTCTGGAGGACGCCCTCTCTGGCCTGAAAAACACAGATGTCTGCATTGAGCAAACAATAGTCTTCATTTTTCATAATGTCTCCTCTTATCCCCTGTATAGACCTGAAACTACTTTGTAATCACACATTTGTGATTTCTCTTCCTAGCCTCATGTGAATAGAGGCTGGCAAACTTTTCTCTAAAGAGCCAGCTAGTCAGTATTTTAGGCTTTGAGCCAGACTATACATAAGTGAATGAGCAAGGCCGTATTTCAATAAAGCTTTATTTAAAACTATGGGCAATGGGCCAGATTCAGACCATGGGTAGTGGTTTTCTGACCCTGGTCTAGTTTGCTAAATGGGGTAATAATAGGACTGACCCCCTCTGTGGATTTCAGGGCTGAGTGAGAAAATGCAGGTAAACGACTTAGTTCAGGGCTTAGATTGTAGCTTTGATTTTTCTGTTTTCTTAATTTAAATGTCTAACAAATATCAATTAATTTTGTTAGGCTCACTGTAATTATTCTTAATAAGCCTGTGTAATATATCTGCTCTTGAGAACGTTGGTTGATTCAGATTCCTTGTCATGCATTCTAACTGTGTAAGCCACACATTCTTATGGAATTCTAAGTACTTAGAATTCCCCCCTGAGGTGCCCAAGTGATTTTAATAAAGACTGAACACATTCCTTAAAGCAGACCAATGACTTCTTTTATAGAAGAATACAAAAGCACTGAGGTTGCTCATCGTTCTTGGCTTTGGATGTCCCCTGGCATGTGATCTTTAGACAGGCCCGAGCAGCAAACGGGTTTCAAGTTCACTTGGGAAGCTCTGTGACCTCCTGGAAACATAATAAAGACATCACCTGCCCAGAACCCCCGAGCTGAGAGCATCCTACAACTGATTAGAAGCTATTTCACTGAGTGTTGCTCTTCAAAGTGAAGGAACATTTCGATGCGCATGGCTGTTGGCACAGAACTATTTTGTAAGTTGTAGCTTGATTTGCGGTTCTGATACATCTGATGAAGTGTGTTTGAACATTAGCAGAGACTTAGCAGGCATCCCATCCTGTTTGTACAGTCTTCTCCCAACTGCAGGGCTTATCCTCTTGTTAATACCGCTATTAGCTGTCCGGGCTAAGGCATACCATGAGCGCATTGTGATTAGGATAAAACAGAAACAAATGAACAGATTAGCTCATTGTCGCAAGAAAATTTGCTCTAGAGTCACTTTACACCACGTCAAGATGCAGAGGAGCGGCTGAGGGCGGGGTGCCGCGCTTATGTCTAATTACGTTTGACAATTTATTATGACAAATCTACGTTTGCACTATTTGCTGTCTTCCTAGAATGCGGCTGAATGCAATGCCACTGGCACTGAAGAAGGGGATTTAGAATCACAAGAAAGAAGATAAACCTTCTGTTGAAAAGAAATGTCAAAATATTTTTAATTCCAAAGTGAAAGACTGGAAATTTCCCCCCGTTTTAGTTCTTCTCTGGAACAAACGATTCAGTGTCTAATTAGGCTAATGAGGGTGGTGGTCAAGAGCTCAGGCTTTGGGGACCCCATTGAGGGGGTTCAGGGCGGCTGCCCAGCAGGTGCCACTCAGGTGTGCTCATTATTTAGAGCTGAAGACAGTGGAGGCCAAGACTTCAGGAGGAGCCCGTTTACCACCCGTTTACCACCTCTGTAACCACCTGAAAGGATTTAGATGGCGAAGAGAGCTATTACCAAAAACAACTTTTTTTTTTACCTGAAAGACTTACCTGCGTGCAGAGTAAACACATTTGCTTACCAAGCGCCTGCTGCACTCACCTTTCTGCAAACTGTTTTCTCCTCTCCGAGACCCCAGGCCCTCACTGCCTCCTCCTTAGCTCAGGACCTCGTGTAAGTCTCCATCACCTGACTGCTCCGACGTCTCTCACGTCTTTGTGGGGCTTCCGTACATATGAAAATTAATTTGATTTTCTTCTGTTAGTCTGTCTTTATGTCAGTATAATAATTAGGCCAGCCGAAGAGCCTTAGAAGGGAGGAAAGGGAACTTTACCCTTCCCAGTGCCATCTTTATAAGGACAGACTGACAGTGAGCTACCATGATCTGGCCTGGTGGAGGCTGTAGGGATTGAGAGCTGTAGGATGGGACCTTAGGACCTTGGCCTCAAATAAATGAGTGACTGGGGAAAATGACTTGTCTGGGTTTGCCCAGGTCTCTCTTAGTATCAGCACTGAAAGCGCCATGTCCTGAGAACCACCTCAGTCCCAGGCAAGCCAGGATAGTCACTAAAATGAGGCTAGAAACACACAGTATTGTTCAAAGGATGAAGGACAATCATGGCTCAGTGAGGGTCTAGCTTGGTTAGGTTGGATAAATTATTTAACCTCTCTGAATTTCTCTATATAATAGCACATTAAAATCACTTTGGCCCTGGATGCATAGCGCAGTTGGTTGGAGTATCATCCTGCTACGCTAAAGTTATGGGTTCAATCTCAGGTCAGGGCACATATAAAAAGCAACTAATTCATACATAAATAAGTGGAATAACAAATCAATGTTTCTCTCTCTCAAA
Source organism: Myotis lucifugus (assembly GCF_000147115.1). NCBI lineage: Eukaryota > Metazoa > Chordata > Mammalia > Chiroptera > Vespertilionidae > Myotis > Myotis lucifugus. Next base: position 999,887 of record NW_005871203.1, on the reverse strand, counting down.
TCAAATAATAAAAATAATAAAAAGGATTCTGCTTTTAAAAATCTACTTTGTACTCTAATTGTACAATAGGGTATGACATAGGCAATCAGAGTACATAACATAAAGCTGGTGAAAATAACCTGTAACTATTTTATGTCAATAAAAGATAAAAAACACACAACCATATTGTGAGCCCAAAGGAAGGGGATTAGACAGAGCTAGGGAGGGTGTGTGTATACTTGTGTGTATATATTTTTTTAATGAATTCTTACTTTCAACATTATAGTCTCTTGGGGGAAGACATATAGTATCAAAAAAGTAACAGAAGTAGATGGAATATTGCAACCATGATAAGGCAACAGAGGGGAATGGAATGATGCTATGGGAGCATTCAGTGGGAAGATTTGACCTGCTCAGGAGGAGGTCAGAAATGGTTTTGCTAAGGAGCTGAGGAGTCAGCTGGGCCAAAGGAGAAAGAAAGAACCTCTTAGCAGGGAACGACGTATCTGTGCTGGTCAGGAGCTGATGAGAGAGAAGAAATAACAATGTCAGAGATATCAGGAGAGCGAAGCCAATGAAAAGTGCACAGGGAGGGAGTCAGGGCTAGACCATGTAGACCTTACAGACCCTGGGTAGGAGGGCTTTGCATTAGCCATAACAGAGAAGTTGGAGGGCATTTCAATAGAGCAAGGTAAAAAGCAAACGAACGAACAACTTGAATCTAATCAAGACCCTAGATTGAATGGCCAGGCTTCATGGAGTAAGAGGGAGAGAGCAACAGGCTAAATGTCATCACAAGTGGTCAACCCACCAAATCCAGAATGTGGGGCATTCTGTAGGACAAATGACCTGGTCTGGGTCTCTATCAAATCAACAACTCAAACAAAAAGTAGTGGGGAAAATTAATATAGAACAGAAGACCCTCAAACATCATAACAGCTAAAAGTAATACATGGACTCTATTCTTCCAACAAACCAACTTTAGAAAGACATCTTCGAGTCAATCAAGGGGAAATATAAATATGGACTCATCGATGATAGTAAGAAATTGTTAATACTGATCGGTATGAAGATGACACTGTGGTTATGTTTTTATATTCCCTTATTAGAGATCCATGCTGAAGTATTATGAGAGATGACATGACACTTGGGGTTTGTTTTAAAATTCTCTGGTCAAAAAAAAAATGTGTGGAGGATTGAGGATATAGACAATATAAACTCAGTAAATGGTTATATTTTTGAAGCTGGGTGGTAGATTTATAGCAGTTCATTATACAAGGTGGGGCAAAGGCAGATTTGCAGTTATGAGCATGTGAAACACAGAGTTTATTCTTGTATTATTATTTATTAACTAGAGGCCCAGTGCATGAAATTTGTGCATGGGGGGAGTCCCTCAGCCCAGCCTGTACCCTCTCCAATTTGGGACATCCCTCTCACAATCCAGGACTGCTGGCTCCCAACCGCTTGCCTCCCTGCCTGCCTGATTGCCCCTAACCGCTTCTGCCTGCCAGCCTGATCACACCCTAACCACTTTCCTGCCAGCCTGATCTATGCCTAACTGCTCCCTGCCAGCCCAATTGCCCCTAACTGCCCTCCCCTGATGGCCTGGTCCCCCTCCAACTGCCCTCCCCTACAGGGCTGGTTGCCCCCAACTGCCCTCCCTTTCAGGCCTGGTCCACCCCAACTGCCCTTCCCTGCTGGCCTGGCCCCCCTCAATTGCCCTCCCCTGCAGGGCTGGTCACCCACAACTGCCCTCCCCTGCTGGCCTGATCCCCCCCAACTGCCCTCCCCTGCTGGCCTGGTCACCCACAACTGTCCTCCCCTGCAGGCCATCTTGTGTCCACATGGGGCTGGCCATCTTGTGTGTTGGAGTGACGGTAAATTTTCATATTACCATTTTATTAGATAGGATTATTGCATTATTTCCCCACAAACTACTGTAAACCTACTTCCTCTACTTTGTATTTGTTTGCATATCACCAGAGTAAGAAGTTAGGGTTAGAGATCTTGATAGAGACTGAGTAACATGATCATATCTGCATTTTAAAATATTTCCCTGACCCAGTTTTTAAATAATATGTTTGTTGAAAAGCACAGAGTTGACTGAATGACAAGAGGACTCATTCTGGGAAAGACTAGCTGAACAGAGATGGAAACTTTTATTTAATTACAATGCAGGGAGAAAGGAGTAGAGAATGGGGAAAAAGTCTGATTAGTCGGTTGCTCATCCAGAGAGCTATTGGCATCCAGTCATCTCTTCCTGTTTCTTCTGGAAGCAACAGCTCAGTTTTGCTTCAGGGATCTTTCTCACCCCCCCTTCCCCACCCCCTCCAATTGATCAGTGCATGACTCCACCCCAGAGCTCCAGAGGAGGATATGTGACTCAGATTTGGCCAATCAGAATGCATCATTGCTTTGATTAGCACGGAGATTGGTTCAGGGAAGGCAGTTTGCTTCCTTTGAACCAATGAGATTAAGAACTGGGACTTTGGCTGAAGCTCATTTTCCCCTGGGCTTCCTCAGTTTTGAGGATGTTGATCTAGTGCTGTTGGCAGGCACTTTCCACCATGGGCAGACTGTCCAGCCGGAAAAAAGTGACCACAGAGAAAAGCAGGGTTGGGGGTTGGAGAGAGCAAGAAATAAAACCCTGATGGTATTATTTCAGACTCAGGACTCAGCCAGGCCTGCAGTGAATTACTTAAATGTTTGTGGGTCTATGAATCAATAAATCTCTCTCTCTTTCCTTTGCCTTTTTGGACATGTTTCTTTCACTTGCAGACAGACAAGTTCTAAGTAATCCAAAATTCTAGAAAGTTCTGTAGCTTTGCCACATTCACAGCTTTGTGTACCCCTCCCCATACCTGTTTGATGTCTTGTTTTGAAAGTTTCTCAAGTTCTGCCTATAGCTTAATTTCCACTGGATGACCAGCCAGTGTTCCCCTTTTCCTCACTATAGATCTTTCATGATCTCAAATTTCCATGTTCACAAACTGCTTCTTAATGGCAACCCAGGTATTCTATTGAAATCATTGTATACGGTAATTAGTAATCTGCAAGATAATTTTAGTGAGTTTAAAATCCATCATGCAAAACAAATTTGGATCAGCTTGGAGCTACCAACAAAAGGAATGAATCAGAGTGTGAGAGAAGCTGCACATAGCCCTGAAAATAAAAACATGCAGATTTCTCAGGGAATAATCATTATCTCGATTTTTACTTGTGATTGTAATTTAATTATGAACCTACTTTGCAACATTTTAAAGGTACATAGTTAGCATTTGAGTACTTTCCATATAATTATCTATTATTGAACCTGCTCATTATGGAGCACTTGCTGCATAAATTACTGTACTATGCATAAAAATATTTTTCACTCCAGGTTGACTTGAAATAAAATCAAACAAATTATTTGAATGGTGCTTAGTGGATCCCCGATACTGCACAGCTTCTTTGGACCTGACATCTTCAAGATTAGAGTAGAGGTGGACTCTGACTTGGTTTGCTAATATTGGTGAAGATTATTTCTGGAAAACCAGATGATTTTTTTTCTTGATAGGAATTTACTTGTAATCTCATTGTTCTTCTTGAAAACATTCCTAGAGAATATATGAAACCCTTCAGCACCACAGGAGAGAATTGGTGAATATTTTACTTCAGACATAGTTTTTGCTATTGAGTTTTAATTTGCTTATACCATGAAGGGACTCAGCTGTCGCAATCACATTCAGTGGCCAAACACCAATAAGAACCAAAGGGAAGTGAAAGCAATCCAAATGTCCACCAACTGATGAATGGATAAGCAAACACAGACATCCATAGAGTGAAATATTACTCAGTCATGAAGAAGAATGGAGTACTGATACCTGCTATAACATGGGTCAACCTTGAAAATGTTATGCTGAGTGAAGGAAGCCAGCCACAAAAGACCATTTGTATAAAATATAACTCCATGTATATAAAATGTTCAGAATTGGAAAATCTATAAAGACAGAAAGTAGAGTAGTTGGTTGCCAGGGGCTGCAGGGAGAGAACCCCAGGGGATGAGTGCTAATGGCTATGAGGTTTCTTTGTGGGGTGGCGAAAATGTTCTGGAATTAGGTATTGGTGATGGGTGCAGAGCCTTGTGGGCCCACCAAAAACTGCTGGATTTTAGAAGGATGGATTGTATGATATGTGAATCACGTCTCAATAAAGCTAATATTTAAAAAACAAAACAAAAGAAGAACCCAAGGGAAGATCATGCTTGACCTGAGCCTGTGAAATTCTTTTTCCTGGGAACCACATTCTGGGACTCTCCATTCCAGGTCCTAAAGAGACCCATTCAATGGCTCTGAAGAAGCATGACCTCTGACCCAAGCTGCCCTGCCCTGGTGGGACCCACAGCAGCGGCATTTGCTAATTGCAAGGGAAAGGGGAACAGGGACTGGGGCAGATGAGAGGAAGGAAGCTCTTGGTGACCTCTTGGATAATGATGCTAGGACTTTTTAAATAATCGAACTTGATTACAGAGATAACATTTGTTTATTTTTGAAAACAGGGTTAAGTGACTAGTCTTGTCATTGCACCTTCTATACCTATGCATTCTGTTTAGTTTTCTCTAGCTCCGAAGTCCTCAGTCAGGGCAGTTTTGCCCCCCCACCCTGAGGATATTTGGCAACATCTAGAGACAGTTCTGGTTGTCACACCTGGAGGGGGGTGAGGGAGGACCGGAAAGGGGCTGAACTTACCCTACAATGTACAGGAAGCCCGACAACGTCTGCTTCAGAATGTCAGCAGTGCCAAGGTTGAGGGAACCTGCTCTAGACCCATCCCCCAATTCCTCGGCCAAACTCCCTTGGCCAAACTCCCATCATCTCAGCTGAGCCACTTCAACAGTCGCCCAACTCTCTGGCGAGACAAATCTTCCTCAATCGGCTCATTTGTGATTGTCCACTGTGATGGTTCCTATGACTTAAAAGAACAGAATTTTATTATTTACTGTTTACCCACCCACCTCACAGACAGTTTAAAAGACAACAACATACAGTGCCAGGAAATACAAATTGTTTACGGCTGGGAGAGTCACCGGGAGTTTCCACACGTGGATAACATTGGCACGAGTTCTAGCAAATCTCTCCACACTGCCTTTTTCATGGGAGTAGTAACCAGTGAAGTCTAGAAGTATGAAGTCTGACGCATCAGACTTTTATGTATTTATTTCCAGTTGTGTGGGTTTAAATATGCAAGCCCTGGCATTGGCCGAGTTTTTCAAGTTTATATCCAAGCGAGGTTTTGTGTAGATGGATGTTTAGAAGAATCAGTATCTATTAGTGTTAAGAGATCAAGGCTGAGATTCTCTCTCTCTCTTCCCATTATTATAAGAAGGAGAAAAGTTTTAGGCAAAGATGAACAGAAATTATTCAGTAACTCAAAATTTATTAATCCCCAGATCTCCTGTCGGGGTAAGTCAAGATACTCACAACTCTCGATAATGAGATAATTAAAAACTGGTAAATATATATGTGAGGTGCCTTCTGCCATTAGCCCAGGGAATGTACCTGATTATTAAACACTGACTCTGTATTTTGAAATGTCATATCAATTATAAGAGACACTTTTACAGATCTCTATGAACAATATTTACATAAAACTATATTTTATATACTATGTAAAGTACTGAAGTATAGATTTAATCAAAACTCTAAATAAGACTAAAGATATGCTGTAAGTGTGAAGTATGCAAGCATAAAAATATTTAGCCAAATTTTAAATCAGTTTCATTCTGAATTACATTGGTTTCTCTATGACTTGCATATTCCTCAGCACCGCCCCCTCCTCTTTCCTCTTTCAACTGAATATTCTTTCATTGGAAAGAAGACCTGGGAAAAGAATCACTATGGTTTTATGTTTCTGTGTTTCTTGGGGAAAGGGTGTGAATTGAGACAGTGTATTTCTGCCCACATTCTGAATTCGACTTTCAATCTCTCCTTTTTCTCTGAAGGCCATGCAGGTCACTGTACAAACTCTGGTTTTGGTCTTGGGTTCAAATTCTGCTTCTGACCCAGCTGTGTGCTCTGGGCAAGTAACTTACATTCTCTGGGACTGAGTTTCTCATTTGTAAAATGGGATTGATGGTGCCCAACTCTTGAGGGGTGGTCAGGATGATAGGAGAGGATGCTGGAAAGTTGCTTCTCCCATGGTACCGTGGTACCCATCTCGCCTCTTCACCTGTTTTCTTGCAGTTGTGGTAGTGACCTTCTCTTGACATTATGGCTGGATGGAACAGATTGCATGGGAGGGACATCAAATGAGCAGTGCCATCACTGTGTCCCAATGAATGAACTGGGATGGCCAGTTGTTTCAGAGTCAGAAGGAGCTTGTTAAAATTTTTTAAAAAAATTGATTTTAGAGAGAGAGGAAGGGAGAGGGAGCGAGATAGAAACATTGATTGGCTGCCTCCTGCACATCCCCCACTGGAGATTGAGCTCCTAACCCAGGCATGTGTCCTGACTAGGAATCGATCTAGAGACCTCTTGGTGAGTGGGTGGATGGCCAACCACTGAGCAACACCAGTCAGGCAGAGGAGTTTCTTGCAGAGTGATTCATTGCTGTGTGCTCTTGAAATCAGAATGCTTTATAGACCCCGATTTCTAGGGCTCTTCTTTTGTAAGATGCTTTCTCCCTGACTCACCAAATCAAGCTACCCCAGTAGGCAGAGGTCAAATGAATCACGAAGGGGGAAGGAAGACCGGAAAAGTTTGGTTTATGAAAAATACTGCCGTTGAGTGACCAACTAGTCCTGGTTTCCTGGGACTGTCCTGGTTTTGGCTCTGAACATCCTCGGCTCCTAGAGATCCCTGAGTCCTGGGTAAATTGGGGTGCTTGGTAACCCTACACTACAGTCAGCAATTTTAGTTCTGGGGGAGGTGGTGAGAGACAGCAAGGTTGGTGGTTTCATAGGGCTGGAGGTGGGAATGGGGGTGGCTATTAATGGGCACGGGGTTTCTCTTTAGGGTGGAAATGGAAATGTTCTAAAATTAGATGATGGTGACGGCTGACAACTCCATAAATATACTAAAATTCATTGACTTGTCCTCTTAAAACAGGTGACTGTTATGGCATATCGCTTTAAATCTGATTAAAATTGATTATAAAATTTAATTTTCACAATAAAGCATTTGATTATGTTGATAGAAAAATAATGATACCTGTTCACAAAATGAATGTGTGCATTAAGAGTTTGAATTGGAAAAGATTCATTAAGATAGGCAGTATTCATGTTTGACAATGACAAGGGGAGGCATTCTCATGTTCAACTGGTCAAAAGTGTGAATGAATAAAGGATATGGATAAAAATGTTGGTGGTATGGACAAACTGTAAAATGAACGTACTCCAACTCAGCAGTTTCATTTCCGGAAATTTATCCCAAATCAGATAATTGTCAGTGTGCAAAGATGTTCATCACAGATGGCTTATAATAGAAACCATCTAAGTTTCATCAGTGATGGACTGTTTAGGTGAGTGATGGCAAATCTATACAATGAAATACTCTTACTATGACAGCAGATCGATGGCAATGTACTACATCCACACGCACGTCTAGGGTAACCGATGTCCCAGTTTGCCGGGGGTAGTCCCTGTTTTAGTCTGGGTCCAGGAAAAGCCCTCAGTCCCAGGTGAATAGAGATAGTTGGTCATCAATAAAACTATAGAAAGACAACTAACAGGATGTCACCAAAAAGTTAATAGGAGTTGTCTTGGGAGGTGGGATTTCAAGTCAGCTCAGTTTTCTCCGTTAAGATTTTTGGGTATTACTTACATTTTTTATTAATTACATTTGAGGAAAAAGTAGCATTACAAAAGAACGTGTGCTGACACATTAACAAAATGTAGGCATATTACTAGTAAATGTTGTTTATTTATTTTATGTGTTTTGATTGCCATTAGTGGGGATGGATCTATTGTGTATCTATCTACTAGTAAGTACATTCACTCATACACACACGTCCACACCAGAACCATACAAAACTCCCAACAGTCACATCTGCTTGTTTCCTCTTATAACACGTGGGCCTAGCATGGTGCTTGCCATGCAAGATGCTTGTTGAAATGAGAGGAAAAAATTCATCAAAATTGGAATGGAAAGTCAAAGCAATACCTTTAAAATATTTGGTCAAATCAGTGAAGAGGTTACTATCTTACAATGACACCCATTAGTTTTGTTCTAACTTTTCCTCATGATGCTGACAGCTTGATTAGATAAACTGATTTCTCCCCTATAACATTTGTCATTTTTACTTTTCCTATTATTATTACATAATGAACACTCATTATATAAAAGTTAGAAATTGTCATCAAGCAAACATTTTTTAAAAGTCTCTCTAGAGATAGCCCCTATTAATTCCCTTACCATACTCCCTATCTCTCTATATCTATCTATCTATCTATCTATCTATCTATCTATCTATCATCTATCTATCTATCACCTATCTATATTTACCTATTTATCACCTATAGATATCTATCATCTATCTATATCTATCATCTATCTACCTATCCTATCTATCTATCTATCTATCTATCTATCACCTAGCTATATCTATAAACTATCATCTATCTATCTACCTACCTATCTATCATCTATCTATACCTATCAACTATCATCTATCTATTATCTATCTATCTATCTATCTATCTATCTATCTATCTATCTATCATCTAGCTATATCTATCATCTATCTATCTATCTATCTATCTATCTATCTATCTACCTACTTATCATCTATCTATACCTATCAGCTATCATCTATCTATTATCTATCTATCTATCTATCTATCTATCTATCTATACCTATCAACTATCATCTATCTATTATCTATCTATATATCTATCTATCATCTATCATCTAGCTATATCTATTATCTATCTATCTATCTATCTATCTACCTACTTATCATCTATCTATACCTATCAGCTATCATCTATCTATTATCTATCATCTATCTATCTATCTATCTATCTATCTATCTATCTATCTCCAGTAGTTAGCATAGGAGCTGGCAAGTGTTTGGATAGCACTTGCTTTAGAGCCTAACTTTATCCACTGTGAGGAAGGGAGTGCTTTGGACGAGGGCCACTTAATACACTGACTTAAATTGTATTTGGGGTCATTATCATCAGGGAAGCAGCAATTCTTAGTTTCCTTCCCTTTGGGGACTATTTCTACAGAAACTATAAAACTCTCAACTCCTAGATGGGGCAGGTAGGGGTCTCAGGGATTCTCTTTTAGAAGCTTTATTTATTTATGTTGTTTTCCGATAAAAGCTATAGTTGGGGCAAAAGGCTCAGAGGTTTACTCCGCCAGGCAGATGTGGGTTCCAATCCTGGTTTTGCCTCATGACTACTGAATGGCCTGGCACAGACCTCTGAGCCTTTCTTCCCTAATCTCTGAACTGAAGGAAGTAATCTCCGGTGTTCAGGGCTAAGTGCGGTTTCATGATGTACAAACAGGTGTAAAGCTTTCGGACAGTGCCCGCCTCAGTCCCTAGCTGCTAAGTCATGGTTCCAAGGTTGAATCTGTTTTAAATTTGGAGGTGTCTTTGTCTTTGCCGTAACTTGACTTACCTGGGTAGAGACAAGATGATAATAAAACAGTTTCAAAATATCTTGAGTCTGTGAAACTCCACTCATTTTCACAGAAAGGAAACTTATATTAGTAAAATATTACTCCAATTCCTTCAAAATCTACATAAAAATCCTCTATGATGATACAAATGGTCTCAGCTCACTGCTTTTTAATATATATAATTGATTTCAGAGAGAAAGGGAAAGGGAGAGAGAGATGGAAACATCAATGATGAAAGACAATCAATGATTGGCTGCCTCCTTCACGCCCCCTACTGGGGATAAAGCCCGCAACCGGGCATGTGCCCTTGACCGGAATCAAACCCTTTAGTCCACAGGCTGACGTTCTATCCACTGAGCCAAACCAGCTAGGGCTGCGCTCGCTGCTTTTTTGACCCAAAGCAAACATGGAGCTCACTTATAGACCCGGTGCTGGGTGTGCAAATTCCCGCGAGGTGCTTCCACTCACAGAACCAGAGGATCAACTGCCCAGAGCTCCTGTGCGGCCCAGGCTGTCCCCCATCTACCAGGTGTCCTGCCCTCGGTTCCGGCCTCAGGGGCTGCTGCATCTCACTCAAGAGTTCACACCTGCAGAGCAGTCGGCAGTGATGTCTTAAGAGCTTTATTTATTGTTATTGTTTCCCAAATGTAGGCAAAAGTTGGAGGAAAAAGTGTATCCGCAATGCTGTAATTTACCCATCCTTCCTTCCATCCATCATTCTTCTGTCTGTCATTCCGCCGTCCAAGTAATATTTCTTGTGCCCCAACCAGGTGGTTCTTGCATGCACTCAGCCAGTTTCTACTCAGCCTGCTATGTGTTTTGGCTGTTGCATTTGTCGAGTGCTGAAGAAGTAATGGTGAGAAAAGACAGTCTTTGTTCTTAATCTCATGGGACTTAAGTTCAAGAGGGGCAGACACCGAAACAAAGTAGGCAGATGTATGTATATGCATATTAATGTATATTATGGCAGATTTGATAAATGCAGTGAAAGAAAGGCCACGGAGTCAGGAGAGCTTGTAACGGTGGTGGGGGAAAGGCGATTTAATCATTCAGGTCACAGGAGTTTTCCTCGAGGGAGTGAAGATTTGCGGAGGTCAAAGAATAAATAAGTTAATTAGCACAAGGAGGGAGGAGCGAGTGCGAAGGTAAAGGGGACAGCGGGACAGTGTGTCCTGTCCTGGGCCGGGGAGCAGGGATTGAAACTCCAGTGGGGCTGGAGCAGAGAGAGGCAGGAGAGGGTGGGGAAGGCAGGGGAGCGGGGCAGAGACTTTGGAGAGCTTCCCAGGCCATTTTAAGGAGTTTGGGTATAATCCTTAGAGCGCTCAAAATGCAGGGAAAGATTTTCAACAGGGCCACCGGTCAGCTGAGGGCAAGGACAGGTTGAACCTCAAGGAGTGTCTATGGGTGATTCAGTCGGAGGCTTTGTTGTATCCCAATGAGAGATGCTGAGGCGTGAGCTGAACAGTGTGTTAAAACCGTGGGGACCGATGGAGAAATTTCAAGATCCTAGGCCTGAAAGTATCTGGGGACAGGACTTGTGGACAGATGAACTGGCAAGTAAACAACACAAATGGTGTATGGACAGGTGGTGTGGTTGTGGGAGACGTTTGAAGCAGGGTTAGAGCTGCTAGGAATGGCTTTTGGGCCTTAACATGGGCTGTGAAAGAGGCGAGGAAGGAGAAACTCAGAGGGAATTTCAGCTTGGTGCAAGCAAGTGAACACAGCCTTAGAGAAGGGAGTTTGCATACTTTGTATAGAGGAAGCAGAGGAGGCAAAAGAAAATAAAAACGCTGAGAGCGACGGTACACAGCAGCTGTGACAGCCTTTCCAGATAAAGTGGTTAGTCATGTTTCTTGATTTCACGGCAGCAAACCAGCTCAAACTGGCTCAATGCAAAAATCAATTTGCTGATGTAAATGAAAATTACATATGTAAGTGCCTTCAGGTCAAGCTGGATCCAGGTGCTCAAATAATAGTTCCAATATCTTTTCTGTCTTCACCCCTTGACCATTCTTTTCTTTGAATTGGCCTCATTCCCAGGCTGGCTCCATCTTCTTGGTGGAGAAATGATGCCAGCTGATCTACACCGACCCACTAGTTAGACAACCCACGTGGTAGGACACCCACATACCAATAGATTTTTAGCAAAGGTTGGAGATATCTCTCTTATTTGTCTAGCTGATGTCACATGTCTCCTAGAATCAATCACTGAGGCCAGGAGAGCCAATACTCTCATCCTGGATCATATATTTTTTCCTTTGGAGATGGGGATGGAGTCATCGTCCCCTTCCCCAAGTCAAATGGATTGAGAAAAGGGAAGGGCGTTTCCCCATTGGAAAGTAGAATGCTGTTATGAGAAGAAGAGAAACTGTACACCGAGAAGTAATTAACAAACAAATAATGCAAGTGTTCATAATATCACAAGATGTTAAAATGGGTAATGTATTGAACTTGGGAGGAATGCCTTCATGTTAAGAGATTCCCTCTTGATGCATTGTGATAATATTGTGAGATATATACAAGTTTCATTTTAAAGACACAAAGGAACTATCTTTTATGGAACAACCAAATCTGGACTCTGTCCTTGAGGTTAGTGGTTTATAGAAGCTGGAGAGTCTTCAAATGTCTGACTCTTCCCAGGACTAGGGTCAAACACTAGACTCAGACCGATACTCTGTTCCTAAGTAAATTGGCATTAGTTTGTTCACCTGATGTTTTATTTTAAAAAGCATGAAAGTCGTCATAGGGAATTGAGTCATACCTAGGAGATGAAATAGAACTTGAGTCATTCTTTTCTATTTTTCTAGTCGAGGGAGATTGATGTGAGTTTTTGATCATAATTCACGTAAGATATGTCCTTGACAATGTTCAAGAGAACTACCTAATTTAGAGCCCTTATTCTGCCATAAGTTATTTTTTCATCTTCATTTCTGAATTCTTTCATCATTTTAGCAAAAAGTTTTAAAACTTTTAATTTTATGTGCTTTTCATTTTATCTTGATTAAGCTTTGAAAGGCCTTTCTGAAGATCTTATTCTGGCTGATAATTAATTTTAAGGTATTCTTTCCTGGTCCATAATAGCCTTTGTTATTGTATAATTAAAAACAAAATTAAAATATTTCTGCCACTCAGTTTTGTGAAGCCTATAATCCAGCTCCTAGTGACGATCAGGATGCCACATCCGATGCAGAGCATGGAGCCTTCACTCTCTTGCAGTGAAATTAAAACCCCAATACGAAGAAACAAAGTAGATATTAAACCATTGCACAGGAATGATGAAATTTGATTGTAAGTGAATTTCCCCCACCATGCAACACTCTTACCTTTATTTTTTTTCAGGACAAAGGGTATCTAACTTATATTATCTTAACCTGACACAGCACTCACTACCCTCTTTGACTTGCAGGTACCTACTGAAGTGTCCAGCCTCAGGCAAAGGTGAAGGGCAGGGTACGGGTTGAGGGAAGAGGGGCCACTTTCTGGGCCCCTACTCTCTGCCTTCCAGAGGTTGTGGTAGGCAGATGTTCAAAGATGCCCATGTCCAGGTTATTTAATCTGATAGGAATCCAAGTACTTCTGCTAAGAGAAGGTGCAGGTGTAATTAAAATCCCCCTTCAGTTTGACATGAAGATTATTTGAGTTTTGGCCAATCAGGGGAGCCATTTAAAATGAGCTCATTTTTATTGGCTGGTGGGAGAATGTGAAGTAGGAGTTACTCAGGAGTCTTGGAGAAGGAGTCAAGGCATCGGGACAATCCTGTGTTGAAGATGGAGAGGCCAAGTGCAAGGACCAGAGAGCACTATCCGAATGCGGAGAGCAGTTCCCTCTGACAGTCAGCAAGGAGCTGGGACCTCAGTCCTTAAAGGACAAGGAACAAGTTTAGCCCCAACTCAGCCAACCAGCTGAGTGAGCCTGGAAGCGGCTTCTCCCCATGAGAGGGCAACCCACCGACACCTGCCTGTGGCCTGGGAGACCTGAGCAGAGAACCTAGCCTAGCCCATTCAGACTTCTGACCTCCAGACCTGCAAAACGGAGACAAAAGTAGGTGTCATCCCAGGTTTGATTCCGGTCAAGGGCATGTACCTTGGTTGCGGGCAGATCCCCAGTAGGGGGTGTGCAGGAGGCAGCTGATTGATGTTTCTCTCTCATCGATGTTTCTCTCTATCCCTCTCCCTTCCTCCCTGTAAAAAAATCAATAAAATATATTAAATAATAATAATAATAAAAAGAAATAAAATTTATTAAAAACAAACAAACAAACAAACAAACAAACAAACAAACAAAAGTGGGTGTTGTCTTAAGCAGTTAAGCCCATGGCAATTTGTTACACAGGACAGAAAACTCATTCCTGTTTAAAAGACAGATACATAAAGCCACATAGGAATAACTGGACACCGAGGCTTGCACGTAGGTCTCTCAGACATCAAGGTCAGCCTCTGTGTGGTGCCTGTGTGACTGAGCTGTTCAAAGTCTGAGAAGCCGGATGCAATTGATGTCATAGTCTCAGTTCTTGTTTAGCAACAGCTTAAAAAATGTATTGTTTTGAACAAGGATAAAAGAAAAATCAAAACCTGTAGTAGTCTGTTCAAGAAACCTATCTCCCTCACTTCTCTCTAAATATTTTAGTGGCACTTTACCAGGAGATGGAGAGCAGAACTGTGGGAAAAAGAAAATGTAAACTCTGGTATGCAAGTTCTGTGATGGTCTAATTCTTTTATATCCCAGGTGAAGAATGTTCACCAAGTGAATGAACACAAGAGAGGGAGACATTCATCAGTGTCTGGTCACAACTACGGGGGGTGAGGCTGGCATCTAGTGGGGGGAGACCAGGGAAGCTGCTCATCACCACTACAGACACAGACAGCACCCCTCCCCCAGCACACGCAAAACTGCCCTTGGACATCGTAAATGGGAGGATCCTTGCTGCTAAGTGAGATGGATTTCTTTTATCTACTTCCCTGTCATAGTCCTTCTGGTTCTCACAGTTACCAAGCTCTGGATGGTTTTCCAGAACATTTAATCACCTGCCTTAGTTTCAGTGCTTGAAATCCATCTGATGTCGGAGCTCCTGTCCACTTACTAGGGCAGCCGACCCACTCCCAACCTGGATGCTCATAACAGTTAACACAGTATGAGCACCAACTCTGTGCCAGGCTGTGCTGAGCCATTGATACTCTTCTCCTTGTGTCCTCAGGATGGTTTTGCAGTACAAATTCTTTTGTCCCCTTTCTCAGGAGAGGAAAGTTGAAGACCAGAGAGTGTAGGTGGTGTGCCTAAGATCTTAAAGAGTGGGGACAGCAGGGCTGCTTCCTAACTCTGAACCCCATAATTCTAGTAACAGGGCTGTATGCCTCCCTCTTTGCCCATTGTGACCACTCTTACTGCAACTTGTAATTTGAGAAAATGCCCTAACGTTTTTGCCTTTGATTCTCTTCCTGTTAACATGGCTCATATTCATGACTTTTCTTCCATTATTTCTAACCTGCTGCCATTGACTCTTTATCATATCTCTGTCATATTTTGTCACCTCCTTATCTAATATAGCACAGGGCCAACCAGGCAAAGTAAAATGGAAAATTGGGGAAATTGATGCAGTACATAGAATCATCTTTTGAAAATATACATTGGTTGTGACTCACCATCTTGCATAAAACCCTTGGTGGCTTCCCATTTCTTAGGATTAACTCCAATACCTTGAATGTGACCCACCAAGCCCTGCACAATCTTGCCCATACCCTTCTCTCTCTTCATTAGGATAGGCCAGGCTGAAGAAATACATAGGTTAAAAAATATATAATGGTTCAAACACAATGGAGGTTTATTTCTCACTCACACAGCAGCTCAAACAAACATTACAGATGGCTCGTGGTTCTCCTGTGGAATCCAGGCTCCTTTCATCCTTTGGTTCCTCTCTCCCCTGGGACCTCATTGCCACCTTTGTCCTGTGGGCCCAAAGGGAAAGAGAATAGAGGATGGACACCTGTTCTCTTAGAATCAGGCGAGCCTCACTTCCTTCACATTCCATTGGCTGGACTTCTGTTACACAGCCACACCCAGCTTCAAGGGAAGCTGGGAAATGTAGTGTGACTGCCTTTCTAACTCAATCTATCATCACTTTATCTTCTCTCCAAGTGCTACAGCCGTGCTGTCCACCTGTCTTTAAAGGCACCGTGCTTATTTTTTCACAGGGCTTTTGCATGAACTTCCTGGAGACATGTAGACTGAGCCCATCTCCCCATCCAGGTTACTCTCACTCTTTTTCATCTCTGAGTCCATGTCTCACTTCCCCAGGGAAGACTTCCCCAGTGATTCCCCCAGACACACTCCATCATCCAGACTCCTCTTTGCCACCTGCTCTCACAGAACCATGCTCATTTCTTTGGTACCACTTATCTCCATTAAAAAAAGCCTTCATTTGTGTGATAGTTTTCATTAATGTCAACTAATCCATTAGACCTCAAGTTCCAAAACAGAGGGGCATTGCTGGCTTTATTTGTCAAATAGAAAAAAAAAAGGAGTTCAAATACCATCAATGGGTTCAAGCAACGTTTCTTCCATCACATTGAATCCTGGGACTGCAGTTATAAACTAAGTCACTGGGTGACTCAGGAGATAACTGAGAAGTGGAGTTGTGAATCTCAACATATAAAGCAGATTTCATTTCATAGACTTCTCTCATTTTATTCCTTTGCTCTCTTCCTATTTATTTATTCATCAAACACAAACGGTGTCTGCATCGCCATTATACAGGGTCATGAGTGTAAGTAAATACAAGGCCACATTTTCTGTCCTCAAGGAATTCTGAAAAGCAAAGGAAATTGATACATCTTCTACCAACTAGACAATGGTATTATTCTCACTATAATAGAGGTATGAATAAAAGGTAGAGTTTCAAACCTGGATGGTAGAAAAACCATTGTTTCTAGAACAAATACTTCAAATCATCTTTGCTCACAGGCTGTAAGTGCAAAAAAACCAAGAAGGGTAATTATCTTATGTTGGCCTAGAGAAGCGGTTCTCAACCTGTGGGTCGTGACCCCTTTGGCGGTCGAACGACCCTTTCACAGGGGCCGCCTAAGACCATCCTGCATATCAGATATTTACATTACGATTCATAACAGTAGCAACATTACAGTTATGAAGTAGCAACGAAAGTAATTTTATGGTTGGGTCACAGCATGAGGAACTGTATTTAAAGGGCCAGAAGGTTGAGAACCACTGGCCTAGAGCTTTGTATTTTGCAGAATGCTTTTAGAGATGTTACCTCCTTTCATTCTCCAACAAACACAAGGCCAGGTAGGACGGGTATTACTGGCAATGTTTCAGTGACAAAGAGAAATTCTGGGAAGTGATGAGCTTTGCTAAGAAGTTCGAGTTGCTGAATCATGGGGAATTTGGGGGAGAGGGTGGTCCCTGAGGAGGGACCAGGGTGGCCAGGCTGACGGGACACTTCCAGGTGTTCAGAGCAATGGTTATTTATCAACTGGTGTAGATCTATTTCAACATTTTAATAACTGGCTGGATGTCCTGGCCCGCATACCAGCTAACCATCCACCCAACTTCCAAATTCAGGTTACTATCTCTGCTGCCTCACTCCATACGTTTTATTAACTTTCTTAGAGAATACCTTTTATACTTAAAAGTTATAAATAGGTACAGTATAAAACACCAAATATAAAAGGGAAGAGAATGCTTCTCTGCGTCTCCAGAAAGCCAGCCCCAGTCCCCTCCCTGGAGGGAATGACAGCTTGTGTGTGTATTGTACAGAACAGCATAAAACCTCTACACTGGCAGACACAAATGCACTATAGTGTCTCAGGGGTCTGGCCCTTGCATTTTGTTTTGCTTACTGTATCTGGATGGTTTCCTGTATCATAATACATAGATTACCTCGTTCTTTTTCACAGCTGTCAAGTATTATCTTGTAGGGGCTATTTATTTAATCATATCTTATATAATCAATATGTGACATATGTTACATAATATACACCATTTAATGTATATTATGTATTTAAACTATTACAGAATATATATTCATAAACAAATGCACAAACAATCTATATGTTCATGAACCTAGGTTATTTATTTATTCATAAATAAATCTAATTAAGGATGGGGGAAACTATAGCCCAAGGGCCAAATCCAGCCTACCACCTGGTTTTGTGAATAAAGTCTTAATGGAACACAGACCCATCTATTCATTTATGTAACGTCAGAGTTCAGTGAAAAGCCTAAAAGTTTGTAACCGGACAATAGTGGGTCTGTGCTGCCTGCCACTACTTGAGCCAATTAAGCAGAGACAGGGTTGAATCCTATGAACATCCATTCTAATACTGCCGGCAGTATGGGAGCGCAGCAGGTCATCCACAAAAATCTGCTCTGCCCCCACCATAGCCAGCTGCCTATATTGGGTAGAAGGACCAAGATTACCTGGGAAAGTAGGCAAAAGGTATGCTAAATGGGTAGTTTACAGGTCTGGAGATTTGCAAAGGCCTGCAGGTATGCAAAGGCTGAGGGTCTTCAAAGAGCTAGTGATATGCAAGGGCTGGGGGTCTTCAAAGGGCTGGAGGCTCTGGTTTTTGCAACAAGGTTGTTAATCTTTCCATGATGATAGGCAGGTGGAGAGGATGGACTGCATTTCCAGGTGAGCTCCCAGGTCTCTCCTGCTTTCTTTAATTAGAATAAAACAATCACAGTTAACAGAGCATGATTAATATTTCTTACAATTATAGCTGGTCCCCAGTATTCTGCCCCTAACAGTTTCATGGGAAGCCTAAAGCAGTGGTTCTCAACCTGTGGGTCGCGACCCCTTTGGCGGTCGAACAACCCTTTCACAGGGGCCGCCTAAGACCATCCTGCATATCAGATATTTACATTACGATTCATCACAGTAGCAACATTACAGTTATGAAGTAGCAACGGAAATAATTTTATGGTTGTGTCACAACATGAGGAACTGTATTTAAAGGGCCAGAAGGTTGAGAACCACTGGCCTAAAGTATTTATGGTATGGCCTTTAACAGCAAAAGTTTGACAGCCACTGGTTTATTTATTGAATTATTGAAACTCTGTCTGGATTAAATAAAGCTTATATGAACCCATACAAGGGTTAACTGTTTTCTTATTGGGGGCATTTGGATTGTCTGCTGTGTAATGTTGCAACAAATGTCTTCGAGCATAAGATTTTTGGGGAAGAAAAGGGTTTGTGTCTATAAGATAAATACTTGGCAGTAGAAATGCTAGAACCATCATTATGGGCATTTCACATTTTTACAGAAGTTGCTGAGTTTTCCATCGAAGAGCTTGCACTCACATGAAAGGATTTGAAAGTATCTGTTTATTCCTAGGCTCACCAAGCACTCTGTGTTGATCTTTTCTATTTTCTTTAAAATTAAGAGTGTGGGTGAATGTCTTCATGTATGTTCAAAAGTCATATTGTCCCTCCTGTAAGCAACATGTTCAAGCTTCTTCTCACTTTTATAAATAGAGATGATGATTTTTAAAATTTAATTCTTTTTTTTTCAGTGGGGATGTTAGTATTTTGTCATATGGATTTTAAATGCTTTCAGTCTGTTAATCATTTGTCTTTTTATAATAAAAGCAAAAAAAAAAAGAGAAATAGTCAGACTTATGATCCATTGTCCCTCTTTTAAGATAAAGACCTTGCTTAGAAAATAAGATGAAAAAAACAACAACTCCCATGTTTTCTTCTAGCACTTTTAAGGTTTCATTTCTTACTATTCATATCACTGGCCCATTTGAAATAATTTTTGATGAAATAAATGATATAGAGATTTAATTCTCATATTTGTTGGCATATAATTGTTGGCTTTTATTTCATATTTAGAAAACTTTGCAGGTGTCCCAAATCCACTCATTGAATCATCCACCTTTCCCCACTGATTTAAAATGCAAACACTATCATACATTAAATCACCATCTGTATTTGTGGCTGTTGTTTTTTTCCATTCAGTTTTGTTCCATTAATCTCTCTCTCCATTCCTGTGTCAGGATTGTGCTAAGCAATTACATTCATTATCTCATTAAGTTACTCTAACTTCATCATGTTTTATCTTTCAAGGCTAATCCCACCACCTACTTACTCTGCCTTGTCAGAGTTTTTCTGATCATTTTCTTACCATTATTTTTCCCTGAGACCTTGAGTAGCTTGTTTCCTACTTTAAAAAATCTCAATCAATCAATGAAATTCACTTCTGGAATTTTAAAAGGAATCACATTACATTCAAACTTTAATTTAGGGAGATTTAATTAAAAAAATATAAGATTAAGCCATTTTAGAAAAGAGTGACAAATATCTATTCATTTTTAATACTTTCTGTATTCTAAAAGTTATGTCTCATAGGTTTTCAAAGATTGCATATATTTCTTATTAAATTTATTTGCTGGTATCAAAACACCCTTTTTCTTGCTTAATAAATGAAATCTATTCTTTCTTTGTACTTTCTAGCTGCTTTCATATATATATATATATATATATATATATATATATATATTATATCTCTACACAAAATCATTATTAAGCTATTCACTATTTCTAAAATAATAAATACCAAATTCAATCAAGTATCCTTTTATAATGTTTAGAACATCATGGGCTTTGTGGCCACTGACCACCTCGTAGGGTAAATATGTCAATAGGTTATGGACCCAATTTGGGCATGGTGAATTATTCTTTTAATGTGCTCAATTTTGTTGGTGTTGTTGATATTTTATTTTAAACTTTTGTATTAATATTTATTGGTCAGACTGATTGCTTTATCAGAGGTTGGTATCAATGGTGTCAGGGCATGACACAAAATGCTTTCAGATGAGTGTTGTTTTTCCTCTGTATGCTCTAGAACAGTATGAACAGGTTTGGAGTTATCTGTCCATTGATGGTTCATTGAATTCATCCATGAAAGTCTTACGCCTTAAGTACCCCCCATGGTGGGGGTGGGAGGGCAATGGGAACATCTTGGGTTGTATTCCATAAAGCAAAGCCTGAGATTGTTGTGAAGGTAATTTACTGTGGAAGTGCACCCACAAGAAGGGAAATGAGGAAGGCAAGAAAGGGCAAGGAAGGACTTAAACAAGTCCTCATCCTGATCCCATGGAAAGTTCTAGAACATGGCTAGCAACCCACAGTTAGTCCTCCTGTGACTAGGAGGTTGGGCATGCAATTCTCTGGAAAAGGGAGTAGCTGTGAGCTGTCAGCCATCACTCCCAGCCTCTTTTGTGAAGGCAATTTGGGGTGGCAGCCTAGGTCTGTGCCCAGTCAAACCTGCATTCCTATGCATATGCATACAAGCCTATAATTAAGCTAGCCTTGAAAAACCCGTTTCCCTGAATGCTTATCTTAACAGGAGCTATAAACCATACACAGCCCCACAATGGGGTCTGACTGCCAGTGCCAGACGGGGTCTTGGTCATTATCTCAACTCCCCCTCCCCACAACAGTCACAGGGGCTGCAAAAACCCTAGAAAAGTCTGGAAGCCTGGTCCATGTTTGGGAGACAAAGAAACTAGGGGGATAAAAGGGAAAGCCCTGCCAAATTCAGTGTTAAGTTTTGAGAACTGATTCCCCTGAGTCACAGCACTGGTGCTCCTGCAATTAAAGTGCATTTTCTGAATCTTCCGAGTGCCTGTTGTGTGTCTTCCCACCGCTTGGTAACTTCTGTAACACTGACACTGGGCTGCTTAGATTCACTCTCTTTCCAAGGCCAGTGTTTCCTATCACAGGATTTGGAGCATGTTCAACCAAATCCCTCCCAACAAATCTTACTCCCTGTACTAATGATTACCACTTATTATTCTACTTCATTAAAAATTACTTTAAGAAGAACAAAGTTGGAAGGATCTCAATACCAGATATCAAGCTATATTACCAAGCCATGGTTCTCAAAACTGCCTGGTACTGGCACAAGAACAGACATATAAACCAATGGAACAGAAAAGAGAACCCAGAAATTGACCCAAGACATTATGCTCAATTAGTATTTGACAAAGGAGTCAAGAGCATACAATGGAGTTAAGAGAGTCTCTTCAATAAATGGTGCTAGGAAAATTGGTCAGATACATGCAAAAAAATGAAACTAGATCACCAACTTACACCATACACAAAAATAAACTCAAAATAGTTAAAGGACTTAAATGTATGACGGGAAACCATAAAAATCTTAGAAGAATCCATAGGCACCAAAATAGCAGACATTTGTCAATATCTTTACTGACACAGCTCCTAGGACAATGGAAACTAAGGAGAAAATAAACAAATGGGACTATATCAAAATAAAAAAGCTTCTGTACAGCAAAAGAAACCATCAACAAAACAACAAGAAAGCCCACTGCATGGGAGAACATATTTGCCAATGTTATCTCAGACAAGGGTTTAATCTCCAACATTTACAGGGAACTCATACAACTTAACAAAATGAAGATAAACAACCCAATCAAAAAATGGGCAAAGGACCTAAATAGACACTTTTCAAAAGAGGACATACAGAAGGCCGAGAGACATATGAAAACATGCTCAAAGTCACTAATCATCTGAGAGATGCAAATCAAAACAACAATGTGATACCATCTCACACCTGTCAGAATGGCTATTATCAACAAATCAACAAATGACAAGTGCCAGCGAGAATGTGGAGAAAAAGGAACCCTAGTGCACTGCTGGTGGGAATGCAGACTGGTGCAGCCACTGTGGAAAACAGTATGAAGTTTCCTCAAAAAACTAAAAATGGAACTCCCATTTGACCCAGTAATCCCACGTCTAGGAATATATCCCAAGAAACCAGAAACACCAATCAGAGAGGATATATGCACCCCCATGTTCATAGCAGCACAATTTACAATAGCTAAGATTTGGAAATAGCCTATGTTCCCATCAGCAGATGAGTGGATTAAAAAACTGTGGTACATCTACACAATGGAATACTACACTGTGGTAAAAAAAGAAGGAATTTTTACCATTTGCAACTGTATGGATGGAACTGGAGAGCATTATGCTAAGCAAAATAAACCAGTGGGAGAAAGATAAATATCACATGATCTCACTCATATCCTATATAATAAAAGGCTAATATGCAAATCGACCAAATGGCGGAATGAGTGGTCGCTATGACACACACTGACCACCAGGGAATAGATGCTCAATGTAGGAGCTGCTCTCTGGTGATCATTGTGCTCCCACAGGGGGAGCGCTACTCAGCTAGAAGCTGGGCTCATGGCTGGCAAGTGCAGCAGGAGTGGCAGGAGTGTCTCCTGCCTCTGCAGCAGCACTAAAGATGTCCGACTGACAGCTTAGGCTGGCGGGGGTAGGGGGCGGGGAGTGGGCCTAAGCCATCTGTCAGAGATCCCCTAAGGGCTCCTGGACTGCGAGAGGGCGCAGGCCGGGCTGAGGGACCACCCGAGTGCACAAATTTCGTACACCAGGCCTCTAGTGTGGGATATGATGATCAACAGAAACTGATGAACAAAAATAGATCCAGAGGCAAGGTAACACTGAACAGATCGTCCAACCTCAGACAGAAGGCGGGGGGAGACGTGGTGTTAGAGATCAACCAAAGGACTTGTATGCATGCATATTAGCATAACCAATGGTCACAGACACTGGGTCGGTGGGGGCTTGTCCTTAGGGGTGGGAGTGGCGGGGGGAGCGTCAATTGGGGAAAAAGGAGACATATGTAATACTTTAAACAATAAAATAAAATAACTCTTGGAAAAGTAGGAATAGAAGAGAATTTCCTCAACTTGATGAAAACATCTACCAAAAACCCTACAGCTAGCATTATATTTAATAATGAAAGACTGAATTCTTTCTTCCTAAGACTGGAAATAAGTCAAGAATGTCTGCTTGTATCACTCCTATTCAACATAGTATTGGAAGAACTAGCCAGCACAATAAGGCAAGAAAAGAACATAAAAGGCATATAAATTGGACAAAAAAGAAATAAAACTCTGCCTTTGTGCAGATGGCATGATAGTCTATGTAAAAAAATCACAAGGAATGGGATTTACAAAAATTGTTTTATTTTCACAAAAACTCCTAGAAAGAATACATGTGTTCAGCAAGGTTATAGGATATACAATAAACACTCAAAAATCAATTCTCTACAGTTGTAGTAAACACATGGAAACTGAAATTAAAAATACAATGCAAACAAACAAATAAACAAGAGAATTACTTTAAGACACAGGAATATTTGCTATAAAAAGGATTAGTGTTCAGAGTAAAATGCAAAAATATCTCTTTACCTCTCTGCTCTTTACCATCCGGCCCTCTCTTCCCCATCTCACACTGTCCTCCTACAAATAGCCACTGTTACTAGGTTGTGTGTGTGCGTGCATGTACAGAGTATGTGTATATATGTTAGTATATATCAATATACATACATGTACATACAATATTTATCCATATATTGCTAATATTTGCATGACCACTTATTTTTTAGGAGAGCTAGGAAGTGGATTTAAAGAGAGGACAGTGGCTCGGTCACTGTCACTTTGCCCATGTGGAGTTTCCCTCCAGGGAGCAGTGATGAACTTTTTGGCTGAGGCTCACAGTCTAACTGCGGGAAATATGAGTTTGGAATGTTTGAAAAGAAACTGTGAATTCATTAAGACCAGGTTGTGAAGCCTAGGACATTCGGAAAAGGAGTTAAGAGGCTGGAAGGAAAAGCAAATCTCTCAGGTCTCAGTAGCTTAAACGGTCTTTTCTAACTTTGGAAACATCATGAGGTTTTATTCATGTGGTTCTCACTTTTCCGTATTAATCTAGTGAGCATTTTCTCCTGGGTTAGGGATTGGACCACCTGCTTTCTGAGCATGTTCCCGGTGTCCCCTTGGGTAGGTTACTTCACAATAGTTCTGAATCCCAGTTTCCTCACCTGTCATTTGAGATGAATAATATGCACCTTACCCAGTTGCTGTAGGTTTAAATGAGGTGATGTTTACTGAGCACCTGGCAGAGTGCCTACCAGGTAATAAGCACTCGGTGAATTATCGTTGGTTTATTACATGTATATTTTTCTATCCTCCCAACAGCCCAGGGATCACTTTATACCTCACCCAAGATTCTCTCCTTGGACATTAAAGGAGGCTCATTGGTTTACAAAGACTAATAATAACTCATCTCACCCAAACATAACATAGAAGAAAAAATACTCCAGGGCCCCAGTAATGTGCCAGTAGACCCCCAGGTCTGGGTGAAGCTATTTCATCTTGTAAATGAATAACTCAGAATAGCCAGCAAGCACCTCCAGCTCTTCCTGCCCTCTGGGAACGAGAAAGATGGGTATCGATGGAAAAATCACACCCCATAATGGCCGAGGAAAAGTCGCCACCAACTGTCGGCCAACCAGTTCCTGGATTAAAAAACAAGCAAACAAACAAACAAAAAAAACAGCTAAAGAGTAATTAAAAGTTTCCCCTTTGTCCACTTTATCACTCCTCTTTGTGATGGGAGTGGGGTGGGGAGCTGGGGGTGCAGGCGTTAATTTTCTTTTCAGCCTGCCCCTCCCTCCCGTGTGCTCCTTTGAGTAAGGTGACATGCTTGCAAGGGAAGGGACTAATTGTGGGAGCAGATGCCCTTGGCACCCAATTGCAGCTTTTGCCAATAAGCAGTTGCGTCTTTTGAGGGTGAAGCTTTTCATTTCACGTTTGTTAATTGCCTGTGTGCTCCTTGGAGAGAAGGCAGCAAGAAGTCTCCTGCTGTGCTCCGTGCAGAGGAAACCCTAAGGGAAAGGTAGAATGAGGGGCAGCTCTCTGGGTTTCCTCCTTCTGGTTGCTACGAAGAGAAAGCCACACGAGTGCCTTCAGTGCCTCTTGGTGACTGTGTCATTTGGAGAGACCCCCAGTGTGTGCCAGTTGCCACTCACAAAGGCTTCGCATAGAGCGGGTGGTCTTGACTGGAATTCCAATCGAGCCCCCATTCTTTCCAGCTTCTGAACTCCTAGAGGATCCTTTGATGTGTGTGCATTTCCCAGCTTGGAGATTTTGCTGGCAAAGGCATGGTTGGTGGGAGGGAGGCCCGGCCCGCTGGCAAGCTGGCGGGGAATAGGGTAATGTACTCAGCACCCGCAGAGCCAAAGTCACTTGAAAGAGACAACGGTGGTCTCTCTAGTTGGCGAGGAGATGAAAAGGACACAGGCCTCAGTCTTGGCCACAATGCTTGGTGTCAGTGGATGGTCCCAGGAAACGTAATCAGGTTCCAGCCTTAGAGATGAAAAAGTCTGTCTCCTTCACGTGGAGGCAGACGTGGGAGGATACGGGAGGGCCACGAGGAAGGGAAGAACAGGAGAGAAACGCACGTTACAGACTGCTACTGTCTGTACGTTCCTGTCCCTCCACCTCCAACTTTATTTGTTGAAATACTAATGCCCAATGTGATGGTATATTTTTAAAATTTATTTACCTTGATTGTTGAGGGTATTACAGATGTTGCCTGTCACAATAATCTTGTGACAAGGTGCTTTGAGACCATGTAATATCCTGCTCCTCATAATTCTTTTGTCCCCTACTTTTCATTATTATTTTTTAAATTGAGATATAAATCTACATGCCATAAAATTCGCCCTTTAACATGTACAGCTCAATGTTGTTATTATATTCACAAAGCTGTGTAATCATCATTGCTATCTAATTCTAGAATGTTTTTATCACCCCCAAAGGAAACCTGTACCCCGATAAGCAGTCACTCTCTCTGACTCCTTCCCCACAGGTGCTGGCAACCACTAATCTACTTACGGTTTCTATGGGTTTGCCTATCCTGTTGCCTACAAATGTTAGCATCCATTCGGAATGCTTGCTGGTGACAATTTTAACTGTGGTGTCTGTCCAATTGTGGTATTTCTAAGCCACACACTTGAAGCGTAGACGCTATAATGACCCATCCAAAGGGATTAAATTAATATCTACTATTATTACTTGACTTGTCTGCTCAGACAGTCCTGGTGTCCCCTGACATTTATCATTTGTCTCAGAAGAAAGCATCCTGCTCAGATGGTAAATTACATGGTGACAGTTATCTACCACCCAGGTGATTTATGATAATGTTGAGCTGGTAAATCCACTCTGAGACCTAATGTGGGTGTTGCACATAGAAAGACTTGCAGGGGGCCTATTTCCCTTTTTCTCAGGTTGAATAGGAATTGTTGCTGCCCTGCCCTAACTGGTTTGGTTCAGTGGATAGAGCGTCGGCCTGTGGACTGAAGGGCCCCAGGTTCGATTCCGGTCAAGGTCATGTACCTTGGTTACAGGCACATCCCCAGTAGGGGGTGTGCAGGAGGCAGCTAATTGATATTTCTCTCTCATCGATGTTTCTAACTCTCTATCCCTCTCCCTTCCTCTCTGTAAAAAATCAGTAAAATATATTTTTCAAAAAGGAATTGTTGCTGCCCGAAAACACTCTCTTACCTAATCAGAAAACAGTGCTCTTTGTATTTCTGTGTGTGTGTGTGTGTGTGTGTGTGTGTGTGTATGACATTAAGGTGTATCTTTTGCTTTTCTACTTTCAACAAACTATACCTTACCATGCCAGGGGACCCACTAAGATCGTTCCTGTATCATAGATTTCTTTGTAGTTTCATGAATGAACCTTCAATGATAGTAAAGTTAGATTGTACACAGTGAATACAATTTCATATGCTTTGATGGTTGATGGCCACTATGTTTGCACTGGTGAAATCTACAGCTTCAGGGGATGCAGCCATTGACTGATTTATCTTTATTTTCAGCCGTGTGCCCTGCCTTCCCATGGTTCATAAGGAGGCTTACGTTTTCTTCTCATGAATCATTGCTGAACCGGATTTCTGGATCTCAGGCTGCCACAGTGACTTTTGAACGCTATGCAAGGGATCTACATTTATTTCTAATAAATGTTATCCTTTTAGTTTGGCCAGTATTTCCAGATCTTAGCGATATATTTAGTTAGGTTCTTAGCTTTGTGTATTCCACAGGTTTGTGCATTCTTTAAGTTAGGTGATCTGAGTAACGCTTGGATAAATGACCATTTATTTATGCTATATGCTGGGAGTTGTGTTAGCTGCTCTACATAAGTTATTTAATTAATATAAAGTTTCTCCTCTCTGTGGCTGTTACTCTATCATGTAATGATGACTGGATGGATTCACATGGAATTTGGATGCATCTTAGAGATGATTGTATGTTTATTATAGACCTTGTAGCATGGGGTGGGGGACCACTCTCATGGAACTCTGGGAGATAAGACCAGGACAAGGGCAGCTGTCCTCCAGAGAAATGCAAGGATTGGTTGTAACGGAGCCACTTTATATAAGACCAGGCAGTACTCTGTGTACTAGTATGTCACGAGCAATGATAGGGAGACCAGTTATATAAGACTAGTGGCCCCGTGCACATTGAAAGGAAAATAATTAGAAGAAATATTTTAATATTGCTATTTGCCCTTTCTTCCTCAGCACCTGGGAGCTGGGTGGTGCCCCTCCCCCCCCACCCCCACCACTGCCACTGGTTGCCATCTGTGGGGTGATCCACTCGCACCCTGCCGGGCTGGTGCTGCCTGCTCACCTGCTCCACCAACCCACCAGGGTCCTGCTCTCGTTAGGGCCCATTCGGCCAGCAGTGCCGCGTAGCCGATGCTTGCCATGTTCTGTGCCGCCCCCTGGTGGTCAGAGCACATCATAGCGAGTGGTCGAACTCCTGGTCTCCCAGTTGAACTCCTGGTTGACCGCCCGCCCGAGGTTACAATTTGCATATTAGGCTTTTATTATGTAGGATGATAAAATCTTTAATTCTTAAAATCCTTACTGTAATACTAAGGCTAGGTATTGTTATTATCCACAGTTTAAGGTTAAGGAATTTAAGTCTTAGAGTGATTAAGCAAAACGGTCAAGGTCACATACTTATACTGAGGCATTGCTGGGATCTAATCTGGGATCAGCCAGACTCTAGAATCCTTGCTGTCGATCTCTGCTCTCTATGGTGGAGTGTGTGAGAACGGTGGTAAGCATATCACTTGTTTCCCCAGCAGAGTCCCAGTGTGGAGGACGGCTGGTCACTCTAATTATCACCCAGGTTGCTCATAGTAAGGTTAAAACCACTTCACTACCTCTTTTGCCATGTGTGAGTATTGCTGAGAAAAATGATTTGCAGGGGACCTATTCAGCTCAATTTTATCATGCTCCTTGGCCATATTTGGTAGCTCAGAAATGGGATCAAGAAAGTAGATGGTGAGGGCTACTCATGGCTGGTCACTGGACTCAGGAGGATTGGCAGGGGTTCAAGCTCCTGAGGAGCTATGGAGTGGTACATTCATTGCAAGCAGTTCACTGAGGTCACTGGCTCCAGGCTTGTGGTGGGGTGGGGGTGAGGAAGCAGGTAAGTCATGTGTCTCAAGAACAGTGTCACAGGCATGAGTGAATGAGAAAAGGGGAAGATAGGTAATTCTGGACAGAATTATTTCCAATGTTGGGTCTCAGACTTTGGGTATGCATGGACTTTGGAGACACACACAACCTCGTTGGAATCTTGGGCTTGGTGTGATGTTTGCAAATGGAGGGAATAGTCATACCTACATATATTTGTATGTTGTCTTCCTCTAGATCTCTTGAGTTACATCACCTCCATGTTGTTCTGGAAGCATATTGGTTTGAACTCAGTGTATACTGTGGGGCACCTTGGGCCTGGGTTGCAGCCTTTAAGGAATGAAGTCCCCCGGAGCTCAGCAAGGCTCCTCTTGCTGTCTTGGGGGTCTCTGCCTGTTCTCACTGTGTCAACAAACTGCACCTGAGGAATACAGAGCTTCAGAAAGCCCACGTGCATGTGTCGCACTAACACCTTCGCTCTGGGCACAGGAACAATTCCAGCATGTTCGGACGGCTAGGCAGCAGAGGCCAGATGGGCTTAGAAATATTAGTGCAATTTATGCAACCAAAACTTTTTATGTTCAAAAGTAGAATCATAAATATCTTTATTATTCATATGTAAATGTTGAAAGGCATACGTACTCCTATAATGGATGAGAATCCATAATGACTTATGTCCTATTGGGGTTTAATGGAGGAAAACACACACACACACACACACACACAGAGGCAGGGCTGATTACAGCATACAGAGGTACATGCACAATGCTAAGTAAAATAAGTCAGTCCAAGAAAGACAAATACCATATGATCTCACTTATATCTGGAATCCAATGAACAAAATAAACTGACAAGCAAAATACAAACAGAGGCATGGATACAGGGAACAGACTGACAGCTGTCAGAGGGGAGGGGGTTGGGGTGAAAGAAGGTGACGAGGTTAGCCCAAAATCATATATCCATAAACACAGACACAGACAATGTGGTGATAGCCAGAGGGAAAGGGAGGTGGGGGTGGGTGGAGGTGGGCAAAGTGGGGATAAATGGGGATGGAGAGAGACTGCTTCGGGGGATCAGCACATGATGCAGTGGTCAGACGATGTTTGATTGAGTTGTACACTTGAAACCCGTATGGTTTTGTGAACCAATGTCACCCCAATAAAATCAATTAATTGAAAAACACATAGCTATTCGATAGGTTTAATAGCCAAATAATTATTTATGGCCCACAAGTCTCAGTTATCTATGGACGTTACCTGGCTGGCACGGATCAGTCAGTGATGTTACTACTTTCCCATTAGACAGTGGGCGGGGGGAAAGCAGACAACAACAATTTCAGTTTGCCCTCTTGTGTTTGCATAGTAGCTTTATGCATTTTGAATTACTCTCAGCGACCTTTCTTAGTTATTTCTCTCAACAGCCTTGGTAATAAATTAGCTTTTATGCGACTGCCAAGGCTTTAAGTGGCTTACTCCATACCAAGCAAGTTAAAGAAACAGGACCGGAACTGGTCATGCAATTCTTAGTGCTACTCAGTCCTCTTGCAAATTGTTGGTGATCAACCAAAAGCTCAGGGCACAGGCTTTCTTCTCTTTCTTTCTTTTCTGTGGGCCTCTTTGCTGGCTCCATTTCGATGCAGGATGGTGGCAGGACAGTATGAACAGCTCCAGGCCTGCATCCTAATTTTTCAAGAAACCTGAAGGGGGAAGAAGTTTCTATCCGTGGTCTTTCCAGCAAAGTCCTAGGCTGATCTCTGATTGGGTCACATACTCATCCCTAAGCCAATCGCAGTGGCTGGGAGAATGTGGTACTCTGATTGGACAGGCCTGCGGTGAACTCTGTGAGTTTGGGGGTGGGGTGAGGGATGACTCACCTCAACCTGAATCCCGTGCCATGAGGGTTGGAGACAAGTGGTTCTGCAAGGGCCGTTAGGAAGTCTTAATCAGAGTATGAGAGCCGGCATGCCAGTCTGTCAAATCACAGTTGTGCACTACACTTGATCAGTGGGTGGAGATGGGGCGTGGGAACTCACCATCTGAAAGAAGCTGCGGAGGGGGTGGAGCTAATCACCTGGGTCCAAGAGAGCTAACTCCATATCTCCCACAGTTTTCTCTAGGCGCCCTCTGCATTATTTTCCTTAGAGCACCCATTGTGTTAAAGATAATTTTCAAACAAATTGCACTTTTAAGTAGTAACTGATTTTCCTTAATTTTTTTACTTTC
This sequence comes from Myotis lucifugus, assembly GCF_000147115.1. Taxonomy (NCBI): domain Eukaryota; kingdom Metazoa; phylum Chordata; class Mammalia; order Chiroptera; family Vespertilionidae; genus Myotis; species Myotis lucifugus. The sequence continues at coordinate 968,737 of NW_005871203.1, read as the reverse complement.
TTACTGATTACTGTAATTTGGACCACAAAGAGTGGCTATAAATTCACCAAAACTGGACAGTTACTATACCATCACCAATGCAACATTCCACTTCCATGCAGTTTCTGAAGGATTTTTGAACTCTTAAAAGTAGTTCACACAAATCAATGATCTCTTGGGCATCCAGGAGCCCACACTTGGGAGGCTGGTCTAGATCACTTGTGCACCTTGGGGTCTCTCTGTTGTAGCTACTGACTCCCTCCCCCCCCACCCCCCACACACAATGCAACTTCCTGCTTCCCCCAGCCTCTGGGAACTTTATTCTTAGGTAGTTCTGATGAAAGAGTTGATGGGCAGAGGAGGTTGAAAGAACAGAATAGTTATCACTAGAGGACCTGACTTGTTTTAATTACCCAAGCCTTTTCTTTCCTGGTTATAAATAATCCAGTAAATAGTTCAAGTGGATCCTGAAAGTGAGTCTCTCAGGGAAGGTACTTAGGCTGCCTGGGGTTTAGGATTAGAGAGAGTGAGAAAGGGAGAGGCAGCCCTGTGGGTGGTAGGTCTCCTTAGATAACTTTCATTCTTATCAGATGTCAGAAAATTCTGTCATTCTTACCTTGAAACAGACTCCAAGCCACTGTCATTTCTTTTATTGATTTTTTTAGAGAGAGAGGAAGGGAGAGAGACACATTGATTTGTTGTTCCACTTATTTATGCATTCATTGGTTGACTATTGAATGTGCCCCAACCAGGGATCAAACCTGCAACCTTGGTGTATCTGGAGGATGCTCTAACCCACGGAGCTGCATGGCCAGGGCCAGCCACCATGATTTCTTGCCTAAATTATTGCAGTAATCTCCCAATGGTCTCATTGCTCCTTTATTCTGCCCCTTAACAATCTCTTCTGAACCTCCCAACAGGCATGATCTTTGTAAAACACACCTGGAGACCTGCCACTTCTCGCTGCCCTGGTCCCAGCCATCAGCATCTCTCATGTGGAGTGGGCACCAGACAGCCTTCCACCGGTGTCCCTGTTTCTGGTTTGCCCCTACAGTCTATCCTCAGCAGCCAGCAGAGTGATCCTCGCACAATATAAGTTGTCATGTCATCTCCCTGTTTGAAAACCCTTCCATGACTTCTCATCTCACCGAGGGTGAAAGTCAGAGCCTCACAACCACACAGCCTACCAGTCGGCCTCCTGGCAGAGAACAGCCAGTGCACGACGCAAGTCAGAGGAGGAGAGTCAGGGGAAGGGGGGTGGAGGAGGTGGGATTAGAGGTGGCTGGCAGAGGGGTGGAGGCGGATCAGTATGTCATTCCTCCCCCCAAATAAACAGAAGACAATTTCACAAGCTGCCTATTTTGGGCACCTGTACATGCTGACAAAACCAAAACTTCAAATGCCATTACTCACGAATTCTGCTTTTCTGCTTAATACAGACACTGGGGAGGGAACGAGGCGGCAGCACGTGGCTGAGCACTGCGGCTGCAGCCCTGCTGTGCACAGTTGGACTGGGAGGGTCAGTGCAGACCATCTGACACTTGTCTCATTATCCTCCATCTGGGATCAGATTCCCGGACCTGGGAGTGAAAATCAATTTTAAAAGAGCAATTCATTATTAGCCTTTGAAACACAACCAGGACTTTGCACTTTATGAAACTTACCTTAAATTGCTTTTTAATTGTTATATTTGCTCTAGAGAGAACAACCTATATTGGGATTTCTGAATTTGTCCATTTAAAGATGAGTGTGTAATCCTAGTAGCTGCTAATGAGAAATGGAAAAAGTCCTTCTGAACCTTCCAATACAGATTACATAAACAATCAACTGCTACTTAAAACATTTAAATGTACAATAATTTTAATTTTTGAATAATTAATGCATGCACATAGTACATAATTTAAAAATCAAAGAGTAGACTGCATTTCTCAACCAGGGCTGCTCAGTAGAACTTTCTACAGCGCTGGAATGTTCTAGTCTCACAGCATCTGATACAGAAACCGTTAGCCCTGAGCAGACTGAACACCTCGAATGTGGTTAGTACAACAGAAGAACTGAATTTTTAATTTTACCTTAAATATTTCTTATGGCTATGGTATTGGACAACACAGTTCTTGCCATGGAGCCTCTGAAACTTGTTTCCAGGTTTTGTGGGGCCTCCCACAGGCTCTCCACATTCGTACATATGAATGCCGAGTTTTAGGAAAAGCTGGCACTTCTGTTTTTCTTTTGTCTTCCATGGTGGGATCTCGGTGCATGGAAGCTATGTAATATGGGTTGACTGGGGATGGTCCTGCCCCTCTCATTGACCCATCAACTTCCTTTTCTCATAGACGATCATTGACACAGTAAAGGGACTTTGAAGCCGGGAATAGTGGTCACCTCCCTGGCTGTCACAGACCAGGAAATGCCTATCCTTCTTGGTCAATCTTTTCATGAAAGCCTTCCTGGATCTCTCCTAAGAAACTTCTGGATGAAGTTCAAAGCAGAAACAGACAGGCTAGGGATGCTGCATCATCACATGAATTATAATGGCCTTCATGTACATGGATGCAGTGCTACTGAAGATTCACCATGGCTCTTGGTGGAGGAAATGGAGTTTTCCTATGTCATCAAATTATATTGCATGTAATCCTTTGGGGATTCCCTATGTAAGTTGGTTAGTGATAGGGTGCAATTTGAAAAGAATCCATGGAGGAGCTGGTTTTCCCTCTTTTTTTGTTGTTTAAATTTCTCCAGCTATCTAGTAGCAGAGGTGCTCCCAGAGGTCATTGGAAATGGGCAATAAGTTCCTCTTTAGTAGGAGGTCTTGCAGACACTCTTCAAAGGACAGTTGTGCAGAGGTCTAGTAAGACCATTTCTTTGTGTGGCAATGAGCAGGAAAACCATTCCTTTGCATCTGATCTTTGGAAGGGGTCTCCAAAGATACATTTCTCCTGCAGGTCTTTTCTTCCTCATATCTTTCTCCAGCCTCATGTACTGAATATTGGGATAAATGTTGAAATCTTGTCTGGTGAATATTGATTTTACATACAACCGAACAGTTTCTCTAAGATGACACATAGAACAAGTACAAAGCAGAGAATGATAAACACTAGAAATAGCATGACAGGGAAATAATTGCTTTCATTTTTAGAACATCCTTCCAGGATTTTGTGCACAAAGTCATGTACAGAAACATGCACAGACTCATGTAGATGAAGTCATAATTTATATGTGCTCTGCAGACTGATTTTAAAAAATCAGCAATATGACAGATATATTTCCAACTAAAAATTATTATGATAAGAACAAACATCCATTACTATTTTTTTTTTTTTGAGAAACTATCAGGCTCTATGACAAGCATTTTAAGTGCATTATCTTATGTAATTTCTATAACTCTCTAAGATGATTATTTCTGGAGAGACAAAATAACAGATCTAATAAATGGTAGGATGGGGATTTGAACCCTGGTTTATCTATGCCACTGACCATGACCTCAAGCAATATGTTTTACTGTCTATATGATGATTTTTAATTACTGGTTTGCAATCTATTATATTATCTATATAATAAAGAAGTAATATGCAAATTGACCATCATGCCCTCGCACAAGATGGCCATCCCCCTGTGGTCACAAGATGGCTGCCCCACATGGTCACAAGATGGCCACGCCCATGTCATCACAAGATGGCCACCCTCATGTTGTCACAAGATGGCTGCACCCATGTGGTCACAAGATGGCCATGCCCATGTTGTCACAAGATGGCTGCCACAAGATGGCTGGCAGTGGAGGGCAGTTGTGGGCAATAAGGCCAGCAGGGGAGGGCAGTTGGGGGCGTCTGAACCTTCAGGAGAGGGAGGGCAGTTGGGGGGGACCAGGCCGGCAGGGGAGGGCAGTTAGGGGCAATCGGGCCAGCAGGGGAGGGCAGTTGCAGGCCATTGGGCCGGCGGGGGAGCAGTTAGGTGTCAATCAGGCTGGCAGGGGAGTGGTTAGGGGGTGATCAAGCTGGCAGGCAGAAGTGGTTAGGGGCAATCAGGCAGGTGAGCAGTTGAGAGCCAGCAGTCCTGGATTGTGAGAGGGATGTCCAACTGCCGGTTTAGGCCTGATCCCACTGGCAGTCAGACATCCTCGAGAGGTCCCAGATTGGAGAGGGTGTAGGCTGGGCTGAGAGACACCCTTCCCCCTGACCCCCCAGTGCATGAATTTCGTGCACCGGGCTTCTAGTATCTCATCATTTATTTAGCATGGCTGGTAAACTCTTTATCACATTCAATTATCTAACTCAGGAGACAGGATACCATCCAGAGAGACAACTGTCTATTCCTTGGAGTCCATTTTCTTCTGCTTCATCTCAGAGTTTCCAAGTTTTAAGCCTTCTGTCTTTTCTGTGGCACCACGAATTTGATAAAAATATTCTTGTGATAATATAAATGATTACCTTGAGCTGAGACAGGATTTTCCAATGCCTCTGGCATTTGTCTTTACATCTATAAAAGTAAAATTAATAATAACAATAATTATACCTTTAACACAATTGTAGGGAAGCAAAATTTGCCACCTCAAATTATGTCTCTTAGTCATAAGGATTATTTTAGGCTGATTATTTCTAAGAAATAGAAGACTCAGGAAGGTTTTCTTTTTACTTTCCATGTGCTGCCTAAAAGAATTTAGTGGGCCTATAGGAGGAAGAAAGCTGTTTGCAGAGATAGCTATGAGGAATGTTGCTTGGGTATGGTGGGCAGCAGGGGCCTGGAGATCAAAGTCCTCTCTGTGTCCCATGGTCTCTGTGTGGCACGACAAACATGTGTTTACCAAACATCTGCTGTTCCCATCTTCCTGTGAGTTGTCTTCCTTCTCTCTAGGTCCCCAGATGCCCATCCCCTCCTCCTTAGCCCAGAAAGACTTACAAGCCTCACTTACTGTCTTAGACCCCCTCATGTCTACATATGCTCTTGTATGTATGTAATTAAATTTGATTTTCTCCTGTTAATCTGTCTTACGTTGATATAATTATTAGACCAGCCAGAAGAACCTAGAAGGGTTGAGGGAAAATTTTTCTTCCCTGACAACAGTAACTTGCAGGTTTCCCAGCTCCCCACCTTCTGAGCATTAGGAATAAGTTTCCCAAATAAGGAATTTCTAACTCACCACTAAGAGATGACTCAGTATTCTTTGCCTCCAGATAAAGCTGGTAATGGTCCATTTTTCATTCTCCAATAGTACTCAAATGTTTCCTTAGCTGATAGGAGAAAATGTCAGTTTATTTCCTATTAAAATATAGGCCAGTGGAAAATTAACATATTTTTACTCAGGAAACATGTTGGTCTGGTTTGTTTGCTTGTTTGTTTGTTTGAGAGTGCATAAAAAAAAACAAACACTTTCCTCATTGCCCTCTCTTCCCCATTCCTGGAAAATAACAGAAGAACAAATAATTATACTATAATGATCTCTCTGTGAAATAACCAAAGATTTTACCTTTTGGTTAGTATGTTAGGAAGATTTTGAAAATACAATTACATCTGGACTATTGAGTACTTGTTAAGACTTCATGCAAATATTGCCATAAAATAATTTCACTTTTAACGTGATTGTTGTATAATATCTAAAAATGCTTTGTGTGTATTTTCACCTGTGTTTTACAATTGAAGGGTGAGTTTATTGCATTTCACATGAAGTGAACCAAAAAACTACAGATCGTATGAGAGAATAAAAAGTATAGAATTGAATTTCAAAGTAGGTCACATACTCCCACTGACAAAACTTTAGTACAATGCAAGTTCATAAGAATGAGAGAAAAATGGGAGTTTATTTGTATGTATGTGTCTTGGTTAGGAAATAAATTGACCTTAATGATGGGTCTTGATTAAAGCCAAAAGTTAGCATGTCCCAATTCTTTTAATGAAGAGAGGGTCAATGAATTTCCTTTGCCTTTAGTTCTAGTACATCTTAGCTAAAGGTCTGAAAGCTATTTCAACATCAACAATGCATTTTCTGTAATGACCAAAGCTAAAAATGACTTGAAATAAGGTTCTACATTTGGACTTAATCACAATTGTTAATTATCTTGGTCTTTTTGGGTTTGAATTTTCTCCCTCCACCAAGCCTTGGATCTGATCATTTTTCCTTTCTCCAGAGATTTGTTAGAGAGGGAAAAACAAAACAGAAACAACAAGTACAGGGGTGAAACATCTATGACTTTTTTTTTTTAACCTAGAATTCTCTAGGGCCTGGAGTAATCACCTTGGTTCTGTCTTTACCTTTGGAGTTTGGAATGTTACCCATTCTAGAAAAGCAAGAAGACAGCCAACAGGAAGAAGTCCTAGACAATACTAATGAACTTCATCTTGCTGGGTGTTGGTGTGGTTGTTGCAGATTTTATTCTCACAGCACGGTACACCCAAATGCACAATTGTTTTCATCTTGTGAGAGCAGATGCTTGGTAGACCAACTTTAGATTCTGGAACTTCAGCTACAACCCCTTAATACTTCATTTATTTTTAAACTTAGGACTTTATAACGGGATAACAAGAGGTGTTGAGAAGATAAAAAGGATGTGTTTTTATAAGGAATGTGTTCTACACCACTTCAAAGTTGCTCATGTAAGCATACACACACATATATAGACACACATACAGACTCACATCAATTTCAACTTGTAACAACTGGAATGACAACTGTTAATGAATATTGCATATCTAGTAGTAT
>NW_005871203.1:928752-961711 GCF_000147115.1 Myotis lucifugus | reverse complement strand
CCCCTAGTCACGCTCAGGGTAGGGCCGATTGGGGGGGGTGGGGCACACCCCCGTCACACTCAAGGCAGGGTCAATAGGGAGGTTGCGGCACCACCCCCTGTCACACACAGAGCCGCAGGGCTATCAGGGGGTTGGGGAGCTCCCCCCTATCAGGAACAGAGCAGGGCTGATCAGGGGGTTGGGGCACCTTCCCCTGTCACGAACAGAGCAGGGCGGATAGGGAGGTTGTGGCCCCGCCCCCTGTCACACACAGAGTTGCAGGGCGATCAGGGGGTTTGGGCGCTGCCCCCTGTCACGCTGATTCCGGTGCCGGGAGGCATATTACCCTTTTACTATATAGAATAGAGGCCTGGTGCATGGGTGGGGGCTGGCTGGTTTGCCCTGAAGGGTGTCCTGGATCAGGGTGGGGGTCCCCACTAGGGTGCCTGGCCAGCCTGGGTGAGGGGATGATGGCTGTTTGCATCTGGTCACACCCCCTTCAGGGTGGGGGTTCCCACTGGGGTGCCTGGCCAGTCTGGCTGAGGGGCTGAGTGCCGTTTTCAGGCTGGCGGGTGACTGAAGCTCCAAACCACTCCTTTTTGTTTTTCTTTTTTTTATTCTGGGCCAGCTTTAGCTCTGAGGCCTCGTCTGCTGAAAGCAGGTTTCTGGCCTTTGTTTACCTTCTGTATTTGATACAATGTTGTGGTCTGGCTGGCTGAAGCCCGGCTGACTAAAGCAGGTTTCTGGGGTTTTGTTTAACTTCTATATTTGCAACATAGTTGCTTAGAGTTGCAGCTGAGAGGCCGGCAAGTCAGGCGGGGAATGTTGGAGTCCTCAGTCACTGAAGCAAGCAAGCCTCCCTGTTTACTTCAGTGCATGGCTGCCGTCCGCCATCTTGGCTGGCAGTTAATTTGCATATCTCCCTGATTAGCCAATGGGAAGGGTTGCGGAGGTACAGCTAATTACCATGTTTCTCTTTTATTAGATAGGATATTACCCAAATCATACAGATAGAGGTCAGGGACTGGTTTTTATTTCTTTTTTCAAAAAATATATTTTTATTGATTTCAGAGAGGAAGAGAGAGAAGCATCACTGATGAGAGAGAATCATTGATCGGCTGCCTCCTGCATGCCCCCACACTAGGGATCAAGCCCACAACCTTGGCATGTGCACTTGACCGGAATTGAACCCAGGACCCTTCAGTCAGCACACAGGTCGATGCTCTATCCATTGAGTCAAACCAGCTAGGTCTCTTATTTCAACAGAACTTAGAGATATGCCTGGGTGATAGTAGATATAGCATATATATCTGTTGATTGAATAAATTAATGACAACAGCAACATTTTGTTATAAACTATCAACTGCTTCTCACTAAGGTGTTAGCAAAACTTTTGCCCATAGTAGGAAAAAATAAATATTATTTCAGTGTATAACAATAGTGCAGAGGAGATATTAAAAAACTTCCCTTATGAAATAAGTTTAAAATGGTAGGTAGATATACTACAGTGAACATTTTATTAATCTAGGGCTGAACTTGCAAAAAAGAAAAAGAAAAAGAAAAAGAAAAAAGATAAAAAAGGTGAGGGGAATCCCTAAAGAGGGATTCAGAAACCAGAGATAGGATTCTTGATAGAGGTGGGAGCTGGTGCTGTTGCCATGACCACCCTGTAGCATCACCTGTTGCTCTCAGATCTATTTCCTCCCAGCTTCTCTTCAAAACTGCTTTTTAGGATCCCTTGAACATTAGTTTCTGGCTAGATTGGTCAATGAAAGGTACCCATGGAAAATTGGAGGGGCTGAAGGGAGAAGCTAGTGTTTTTCTTTCCCTCACCTCTTGCTGAAGGAGTATTTTCCTACAGTGGTTGTGTAGGAATATATATATATACTAGAGGCCCAATGCATGAAATTTGTGCATGGGTAGGGACCCTAAGCCTGTTTGGTGATCAGGACCATCTGTGGGGTGACCAACAGGTGGGGTGATAGGGGGCCCCCCCACTGGCACCCACCTTGGCTGATGGCCTGTAGCCGCGTACTGGCTGGCCCCGCCCGCTGACCACCGCCTCTGCTGCCCCCTACCAGGGACAGCTCCTGTGTTGAGCATTTGCCCCTGGTGATCAGTACATGTCATAGTGACCGGCTGTTCTGTTTGTCATTCCTCCGTTCAGACAATTTGCATATTAGGATTTTATTATATAGGATAGTGGATAATAGCATAACATACGAGCTCATTATCTCTCATCATGAGCAAACTTGACTTTTTATTCCCCATATCTTTGAGGATCATTTGCATTCTTTTCAGTGACATATATACTTTTAATTCTTAATATAACTAGAAGAATTTGGTAAGCTATTATTGTTTGCAGACAGAAAGCTTGTCTAACTGGAGAATTTCAAAGAATTAGCTGAAAATCTACTAGAAGAATTAGGAGCATTTAGCAAAAAGGATTATATATAAAGTAATTATATACAAATCAATACAGAACAGTAGTATATAATAAAATTTGCATTAGCAATACCTCCCTCAACTCTAAAATATGTGCACTTTTAAAATAAAGCAAATGAAAGACTTTATGGAGACATAAATACTTAACTACAATACAGCAACCATATTTTTGTATGGTAAATTTTATTATTCTGAAGATGCGAAGCCTTCCCAAATTAATTTGTAGCTTTAAAATAATTTAAAGCAAACTCCCAGAGGCATTCATTTCCCCTGTCGCTGACAAAGAAGACTCAGATGCTCATTTGAAAGAATAAATGAAGCCGAAGCTCGATGAGGTTGTTTTTTTAAAAAGAAGTATAATTAAGTGAGACTTTGTTACCAGTTATCTAAGTGTTTATAGAGTTATAGCAATTCCCACAGTGTGATTGTGAACCAAGAAGATATGTGAAAATCAAGGGACACGAAAACAAATCAGTGAAATAGACCCAACGGGTCTTTTCAAATCAGGGAACAATATTTTTCCTGTGCTCCCTTAAGTGTGATTTTTAAAAATCGTTTTTGCTTGAAAGTAGAAAAGCAACCTTATGCACCAGACTGGCTAGAGCTAGACCCACGGTAGTTAGGAACATTCCCATGTTATGGAATACAGGTGTTGAAACATGTAGCTTTATTTCTTCATACCTATTCATACCTAATCATGCCTAGTCATACCTATTTAAGTATTGAGTCCTTATTTCTTTTGATAGCAGAAAATTTAAACTTTCTAAGTTAAAGCAACTCGGTCTCTTCTGGTGTAAAACGCAGTCGCTGTCAGCATACCAAGCATCCTTTCCTTCCCTCTGGGTGATCTGAGGTCTGGGCTGTGTGGGAGGGGACACGCCTCTGAGGGGCGGGCACGTGTCCTTGTCCAGGCTCTCTACCCCACCAAGCTTTCAAGTCATGGCTGTCACCCCTCGTCACCGCTGACGTCTAAAGTGCTTTCATGGTTTCCTGGTGGAACTGCCAGCGCTATACCCTCTACAAGTGCCCACTTGTCACAGCTAAAAGCTATCTTCTCAGTCCCTCACTCCCTCCCCCAGTCCCCTCCCATCCATGGGTTCCGGGAGGTTTCACAGTTCTGCTCTGCCACGCTGGGCCCACAGTGCACAGTGGGAACCCGTAGTTTGTGTCTGGCCTGTTAAGAATGATGTTTCCATTTTTAAATGGTTGAAAACGAATCAAAAGTAGGAGACTATTTATGGTGCACAAATGACATGAAAGTCAGATGTCTGTGCCCATAAATCAAGGTTGCTGGGACACAGCTGTGCACACGTTGTCTGGCTGTTTTCCTGCCTCAAGGGCAGAGTTGAGGAGCCACAGGGACCGCAGAGCCTGCGAAGTCTAATCTGCTCGCTGTTTGAGGCTTTGCAGAAAAAGTGTGCCAAGCCCTGACCCCAGGGTGGGGTGAGACCACCTCAGCTGTGTGCCTTTGGCTTCTCACCTGACCCTGGAAGCTCTGCCCCCTGTGTCCTGATGCGTGGGAGAGAACAGGGGGCTCACAAGGGGGATGGGGTCGCAGGCTCCTCGGGCCCATCATGGGAGCAGGCCACACCTCTATGTTGTGTAACTTCTCTGATTTCTGCACTTTCCTGCCAAGGCAGGGACCTGGTTAGGCTACGGGACATGAACAAGAGGTGGGAGCCCCACATTTGCCTTCAAGTTCACTTTTCTTCTCTCTCTCTCCCTCTCTCTCTCTCTCTCTCTCTCTCTCAAGTTTCACCTCATCGCAGCCCAGAAAGCCGTGTCATTTCCCCCCTGAATTTGGGGGGGATTCTATTATCTGGTATAAATCTTTCTTTGAAATACAACTAAACCTTTGAAATGTTTTAAAAAGAAAAGAGAGAAAAAAAGAAACTTTTTGAATGCTCAGTTCTTGCAATCAAAAGACGAGGTTTTCCGGACTTGATTTTTGTTGGATCTTTTATGTCCTGCCTTTTTCTTCTTTCGGAGGGTGGGGGGAGTCTACTTCAGACAGGGTCCAGTTTTACCGGTGGGATGGCCTTCAGGTTAAATGAAAACGTGGGAAAGGGGAATGCAGCGGCTACTGGTACGTATTTCCCTGACACATGGTTGGTATACACCGTGTTTCCTGTCTGTAGACAGGGTAAGCCCCTTTGTACTAGCACAGTCTCAACACAATCTGACAGCAGTTGCAGCATAAGCATGTAACATTCTGTCAGTGTTTGAAGATTATGCAAATGAGTTCTAAGTGGTGACCTCTAAAAATGTAGTTGGGAAGAAGATACTTTTTTCTTAAGAAAATTCATTGTTCTTTTTCGATTAAAATGTGTTTCAATGCATCTTAAAGGGACATGACACTAAGTCGGGTCAAGCTCTCTTTCCAACTGGTGCTGATCAGGCAAAGCATGATGGGAGAATTAGTATCCTTACATCTGAATATTTCATGACTCCTCCCAAGCTCACCTCAAATGAGAAAGTGACAAGATATATTGGTTAGAGAAGGTTGCAACATATAGTAGCAGAAAATAATAAAAAGGATAGTTAATTAATAAAAACATGAGTGTGTGTCCTTATATCATACTAGAGACCCAGTGCATGAAATTTGTGCATTGTTTGGGTCTCTAGCAGCTGGCGGCAGCTGGCTGGGTACTCCTTCCCTTCCCCCGTCTGCCTGTCACCAGCCAGGGCCTCCCTCCCTAACTCCCGGCTGCCTGCCATCCCCTGGTCCTGGTCGAACTCCTGGTAGAGGGGACAATTTGCATACTATGCTTTTATTATAGAGGATACTAAAATAAATTCCAGATGGTTTAATGAGTTAAAGTAAAAAACAAAACAAACAACAATAAAAACAACAGAAAAGCCCTGAAAACAATGCTATAGAAAAACCAGAAGATTTGATAAAAGCGGAGCCAAAGAAATACAGGTCTATCCACATAAACATCCAGAACTTCAGGAGGACAAGAAGTAAACACATCAAAGTAAGATGAACAATGACCTGAGAAGTGTGTTTTTCAGCCAAGTAGTAATTTAATATAGAGAGAATTCGTACAAATGAGTAAAGAAAAATGAAATCAATGAAAAAAATGAGCAAAGGTTATGAAAAGAAATAGAAATGTACAAAAGAATATACACAATGGCCAGAAAATACATAAACACCTTCATCTTTTCCAGCAAAGACATTCTATATTAAAGAGCAACACATACATTTATTGCCTATCACATCAGCATGGAATTTTAAAATAATGGGCACGATTGGGTACAGCTTAAGGAAATAAAAGTTATCTTTTTGACAGTTTGCCAACATGTGCTAGAATTTTAAAAAGTCCCATACCAATTTCTCAAGTAGAAGCTTTAAATAATTTACATAAAAATTGCCTGTGGTTCCTCCAAAGTGCATATTATCTGTCCTCATCTCAGACCCAATGAATCAAAGGTGGAGGGTCGTGGCCAGTGGATCTGTGATTTGCAGCTACAAGAACACAGGACCAGGCTTAGAGCCAATAGAATTGCAGGTGGTAGTTTCCCCAGACCCAGCCATTCTATGTAACAATAATTTCCCAGATACACAGGGACATTCCTCTATTCTATCTATTCTTATAACAGTGAAAAATTGAGCTTACTTAAATGTAAAAAGGTGGGTATAGTTAAATAAAATTTAGATTTCTATAATAGATGCTACAAAAACAACAGAACTGTTTCTCAAAAATATCTGATAATATAGAAAGATGTCATGATGTAATTTAAATTTATTTTTAGAACAGGCAGAAAACGTTATGTATTGTGTGAACCCAAATTCATAAGGAATGCGTTTACACAGACACAGGAATCAACTAAAACATTCACATCATGCCAATACTCCCTTCCTCAAACTTTTTCTAATTTTTCTGTCTTCAAAAGCATGGTTTTCAATATAATAATGTAAATTAACGTTTTCACAACAAGCATTACTTAAGAAAGATTAGAGCCCTCTTTATAGGAGAAATGGATGTCTAATCTTTTAGGGGACCCTGCCGTACATGGAGGTCCCACTACCATCTTCCTGAGCCATAAGCAAGCCTTTTATAGTCACCTTTGCTAGACTCACCCACACTCTGCTACCTTTTAAGTGGAACTCTTTCTTTCATCCATCTTGCTGACCTTAGTGTTGTAGTGATAGTGTTTATGCGTTTACAAATGTGTATGCTCAGCTCTCTGATGAGCCCATTTTGGTCTGTATGGAACCATCTCATTTTTCAAGTTCATTTTATAGGACAAGGTATCCAGTTATGTGTCGATCCAATATAGGACTATGCATCCTGTAGAGTTACATAATATACAGGGTGTCCCAAAAATGTATACGCACTTTGAATGATTATAAAGTTAGTGTTTATTACTATACAGTTCATTTTCAAAATTTAAAAGAATCTACAGAAATGAATACCAGGCACTGCTGATAACGCCAAGCAATGGGATTGCAAACATCAAGAATTATTTCATTTGGTATTTGTGTGCCCTCAATTCGTCGACTGTTGCTGGTTTTGAACCATAAACTATCATTTATGTATCCCCATAAAAAATAGTCTAGTGACACTACGATACATTTTCTTTGTTCAAAGCTTAGTATGACTTCACCCATTATTTCAAATCAGTTAAACCTGAAAAGGAGTGAAAATTAAGTGAGTTAAAAGTTGTTAAAGTGTGTATACATTTTTTAGGGACACCCTATGTATACCCTATGTTTGCTGACTACTTATTCAATAGTTCAGCCTGATGCCATCTGTGATAGAAAATGTAACTATTCAGTTTCTTCTTGGCTTTGACCTTATATGGTTGGATCTCAATCCTGGTTTCCCAACAGATTCACCTGGGAATTTCAGACAAACAAGCAAATATCTGGACATGGCCCTAGACCCGTGCTCGGCAAACTGTGGCTCGTGAGCCACATGCGGCTCTTTGGCCCCTTGAGTGTGGCTCTTCCTAAGCCTTAGGAGTACCCTAATTAAGTTAATAACAATGTACCTATCTATATAGTTTAAGTTTAAAAAATTTGGCTCTCAAAAGAAATTTCAATCATTGTACTGTTGATATTTGGCTCTTGACTAATGAGTTTGCCGACCACTGCCCTAGACCAAGTGGGTCAGAATCTTTGGGGAGAAAGCCCTGGATTGTTGTTTGTTTTGAATACTCTTCTCCAAGTGATGGTAGCCAAGGTTGAGATCCTCTCATTTACATAAAAATGTTGATGGTACAGGATGTGAGGCTGGTTAAATGAAAATGACTAAGTGTTCTTTGCCAAGTGCAATGGCAAGTTAAATATTGGATTACTTGTAGAAAGCCTAAGATTATATTTCTTTACTAGAGGCCTGGTGCACAGATTTGTGCACTGGTGGGATCTCTCAGACTGGCCTGCACCCTCTCGCAATCCGGAACCCCTCAAGGGATGTCAGACTGCCGTTTTTGGTGCGATCCCTGCAGAGATCTATTATCTAAATCTAAATTTTACTTAACTATACCCACCTTTGCACCAGGCCTCTAGTAAACATAATATCTTTGGTTAATCTCTTCCCACCCTTCCCCTTCCCCCTTTCCTCTTCCCTTTGAGATTCATCAGTCTGTTCCATGTTTCCATGCTTGTGCGTTGAGTGTCTGCCCCCTGGTGGTGAGTGCGCATCATAGCTACTGGTTGAACAGCCCAACGGTCGAACAGTTGAACAGTCGCTTAGGCTTATATATATATAAATTGGGATTTCTTTTTAAGCTCCGTGTATGAGAATCAAAGCCTTGAAAAATGGTTAGCAGTTAGTAAAAGTGGTAAGGATGTTGAGGGCATCTCTACCTGAGACAAATGCCTATGGGAAGATTTGGAAGAAAGGGACCAAGAGGCCACTGAGGTGAGAGAAGATGAGGTCAAAGGGATTAGGCAGAAACACATGAGTTATGTTACTGCATCTGTCTCTTTTTCAAATGGCAATAGAAAGCTACTGGTGATTTCAAATGAGAGTCTAATAATTGTATTTTTAAAAGCTTCCCCTGGTGGCAGTTTGTTGAACAGGTGAAATTTGCTAGGAATGAGAATGGGATCCCTAAGATCAGTTGGGAGACAAAGAAAGTGAGAGATGATGATAGGTTTGGCTAGGAAGGTGGTGAGAGTAGATGGAGAGAGGAGACAGATCTGAGAAATGTTTTTTCAGATGAAGATTTTCATTTTGAGCTATTCTCTGCCCATATAGGACACACAGGGAGTTAAAGTAATAATTTCATTTGACAGATGCACAAGCAAAAATATCCAGGCAGGAGGTTACTTGGCAGCTCAAAGCCATGGAGAGAAAATGACCAAGGAAAATGCAAGCGGAATATATCAAGTAATCGCCTTTCACTTGCCACTGGCCAGCACTGTAAACACTTCATTGTCACGTTATTTAATTTTTTTTTCTTCATAACCTCAGACGTATTTGATTTAAAGTCTTGTGTTAAGCAAAATACATGACTCTCCCCTTTCTCCAAAGCTCGCAATGTCCTCAAGCTATTTGCTTTTGCAAGATAGGACTATACGGTTATTCACCAATAGTTAAGGGGACATTGATGTCATTGCTTTACTATTTTTGGTGAATAATTTAAAATATTCTAGCTCATTTCCTTAATTTCTCATTTCCCTTCTCTACCCAGTACAGGCACTGGGGCAGTTGATCGAAGTGTTATAAATTGGTGGCAAGGCGGATCTGACTTGCCCAAGTCAAGCCTCTTAAAACTGTGGGAGTTTGGGTAAGTCGATGATGAACTGTCTTGGGGCCTGAATTTCATCTGTAAAATGGAACCTCCTGTGGTGCAGAGTAGATGGGATGATAACTGTAAAGTTGTACAGTACTTTGAATAGCACTCAGGCCATCAGGGGGTGTCCAGTAAAGGGTTAGCATTAGTAGGGGTGGAAGAGAGGAGGTATCAGGACATGGTTTTCATGCGTCTTCTATTGTTAGGCAATGACTTGGTCTAGAAATTTGTTCTTAGAGTGGAAGAATGCTTCAGTTTGAAGGAAACATTTTGCTGGAATACGTTTTAGGGGAGAATTGGTTTGGTGAAACTCAAGTAGCCAAACTCTGGCATCAGGGAAGACCTGTGCTCCAACCCCCTTACTGCTTTCCCTGTCTCCCGAAAGTATACTGCCCTCTATTGGTGGGAGTCCCCAGGAATTTAGAGACAAACTAGTCCTTAATTTACTTAGCAGATGCTTGACATTTACTCGTTTGGGAAGTGGAACAAGTGATCAGGTCTTTTTGTGCTGTAACAAACACACACAGAAACTCAGCAGGGATCAGAGGAACTTGTAATTCACCATGCCCCACAGATGTCACGGATCTCCAGCAGGTGATCATATGAGTGGTAATGTTTTTACTCTTTGGTAGAGCTAGACAAACATTAATAATGTTTTTGTGTGTGTACTTTCTTCTTTCCCCCTGACTTTATGTCATAATCTCACCTCTTTATAATTCTGCCTTCTTTCCCCCCTATCATATTTTTTCCTCCGTGTGTCTTTTTCTCTCATATTTATGCCATTCACCCTCTTTCTTTCATTATTCAGTTATCCTTATATCTAACAGCCCTGTTTTTACTTCACCCAAGAAACTTAAGCCCTTGTTCTGAAATACAGAACAATAAGTAAAGCTTCCCTTTCTTGGTGAATAGTAGAAATTTTATTGCAGATTTATTGAAGAAAATTTCCATTTTATTAAGCTGACATGTTTTTCTTAACGACACACTACCCTATGAAATTCTAAATTTGATTTAAAGGTCAGAGGGAAAGCCTGGCACCTACAATCTGCCTTCAAACTGCTTTCCTAACACTGGAGTTTCCAAGGAGAGGAAACTGCAATTGGTCAGCAAAAGGCATGCCAATTACGACTTCTCTTAATAAACTCTGCCTTTAACCATGCCAGGAGGTGGAGAAAACTACCACATTGACGTGACCTTGCAGAACATAGGACACTTCAGGTTCAATTAGGTGTGTGGGATCAGATGAACCACTTTGTGGGAAGACAGGATAAAGCACTATTATACTGAAAGCTGTGGGAGAAAACCCTTAATTACAGTTATTAATGACAAGGAAATTTTTATTTACATAAATAAAATAGTGGCTTTCTAAAAGGATACACATAGTTAAAATAAGCTCCATTTTTATTTGTTCTTGATGACATAACTCAACTTGGTGCTGGAGCTGGGCTCAGGAAAACTCTCTTTCCAAATGATCTTATTATCACAGCAAAAATACATTACTTTCTTAATTAAAAACATTTTGTACAGATTCAAGTTGCACATTTTAGCAGTAAGGAAGTTTAATGGAAATTTCTAATTTGCTGTATTAATCCCTTAAAATATGAAGACTTTAGTTATCTCATAATGGATTCTTGGTAATGGTGTGTGTGAGAGAGAAACAAAGTACACAAACTGCTAAAAATTGTCATCATTGAACTTGTCAGAAACCAGGAATAAGACTGAAATATGGATGCAAATTCGAACAGCACTTTGATGGCTGCTGAATGTTTGTTTCCCACCTGCACATCTTCCCGGTGGAGGGTGACTCAGTGAAGGATGCTTGAAGCTGAAAAATGGTCAGGTCACAGTGGGAGCAACATCCTGACTGTCCAAACCAAAGGATAATGTGACAAAATTCGTTTTTACCTAATTCCAGTCTTCTGCCTGAAACCAGTTCCCAACAAACAACAGTCAAAAAGTGGACCCTCACTGGTAAGAGGGCTCATGGAGGTGGCACATCTGGGTTTCACTGTAATGACACCAAAAGCATGATGACAATAATGACATGACCACTTTCTCCTTGCCCTTCTTGGCTGATGCCCCAGCTATCAAAGGCAACTTCTTCCATCTTTAAGTATGCCATCTGCAGCTTTTGTTTTTATTGCATTTGTTTTACTGTCTATAATAGTAGCTCAATTTTGAAAATTTGAGAAATCTGTCATCATTGAAGGAAAAATGGAAGCATCACCCATAATCTTACCACCAAGAGACAAGCACTGTGAATACTTTGGACCATGCCCTCCAACTTGTCATTCTGTGTGCTAATGTACACGGGGTGTGCATACACTCAGGGTGTGTGCCGTGTGAAGGGTTACAAAATCCGTAGCGTAGTACATATGTAATTTTATATTTTGTCTTCTTAAACTTGACATTATATTGTGAACATTTTTCATATTATTGCAAGTTCTTGAAAAAATGGCTTCTAATAGCTGGATAGTATTCCATTATAAGGAAGAAGCATAATTGGTTCATTTTTGTTGAGTACCAAAGTTGTCTCTAATTTTTCACTTAGAAGTTGTCCTGTGGTGAATATCCTTGTGCCTAAGTCTGTATATCTGACATTTCTTCAGGGCCTTTTTCTGAAAGTGTAATGCCAGCTTCAGGGACAGGATCAATGCTGAGGTTCTGGACACATATTGCCGATGTCTACACCGTGAGGTAAATTTTAGGATCTTCTTTTCTTTTTTTTCCCCTTTTTCCTTTTCAATGTGGGTTATTCTGCACAATCAGAAAGTGTTCCTCCATTGGACTGAGCAAGTGTCATTGAACACATATAAGTAAATATATATATATATATATATATATATATATATATATATATATATATCAACACATTTATGTCTTCATGACAACACATTCATAAAAAAACACTTCTATAGATTTCTTTAGTATTAATTATTATTTTATTTTTACAGATGAATGCCGCAAGTTAGAAGCTTAGGAGTGGGGGTCCAAGAGATCCAATTGGAATTTTCTAGCTTAATAGATTATATCTAATCAATACATCAGTATATATGAAAGCCTATACAGGAATAATTAATATTACAAACATGATTAATAATACCGACTAGTCCAAAGATGTAGTAATTTGTATTATTTCCAAACAAAACCCATATGTTCACTTTTTACATATGTAGTAGTGAAACTAGGAGTATTTAAATGATCTACCCAACAATTTACCCAAATAGCTGAGAACAAATTTGGAATTATAAACCATGGGACTACCGAATCAACATTTTGCTTTACTTCATGGTACTACTTCCTGGTACTACTTCAGAGTAGTATTCTGAGGTACTATGCCATGGTACTTCTTCATGGTACCACTTCATGGTACTATATCTCAGTCATAGGTCATCAGACTGCTTCCTGGTACTATTTTGCAGTATTACTTCAGAGTATAACTTCATGGTGTCACTTCACATAGTACATCATGGAACTACATCACAGTAGTACTTTAAAGTAGTATTTCACAATATTATTTTCCAGCAGTATTTCAGGGAAGTACTTTCTATCAGTTTATTGCACCATAATTTGTAGTAGTAGTACAGTAATTTGTGATTCGATGTTGCTAAAGACAATTTAAAAAAACCCTAAATCATGACTCTCAGATATAAAATAAACACATGTTAGAGACTTTATTTAGCTCAACCATGAGGAAACCAGGTGGATCTTATAATTGGTGGAACTGAGAAGTCTAAAAAGCACATGCATACAAATGGATAAAGGAATGTTGACATGAATGTGCAAATGGAGGGGTGCCAAGTGAATTTCCACTGGACAGGGCAGAATTTACATGTCTAGAGACAAGAACTGTTTTTCTTTACTATTGATTATCTACAAGTTCCAGAGGTGTGAAATAGCTCCTGTAGAATAGGTAACCCTCTAGTCTAGACAAGGCATAGTTTCCCAATGAAGCACAACATTTCCCATGGCACGTGCACTTTTAGAACACAATCATTCAATTCTTGTCCTAGAAGACAATAGCTTCATCCTTTGAATCCCTGTAACCTGGACTATGCAGGTAATTAAAATAAAAGGGATTCATATGCATTATCTACACATTTTACATTGTTGTTGGAGACTTGACTCAAATCCACACTGTGAAAAAACTACTAAAGCTGAAGGAGATAAGGGGAAGAATTTTATATTAATTCTATGACTTTCAACCACAAATTTTCTTGGTTTATAAAGTCACAAGATAATTTTTCTAAATGCCAGCCTTGCAAATTCAAGCTGGGAATGAAATTCAAGCTGTGTTTTTTTTCTGCTTCTTATAGTCCATCATTGCTAGTAATAAAGAGCCTGCAAATTTCTCAGCCAAGTTCTGACAGTAAAATCTTTATTACTGGTGATGATGTAAGAGGCAAAAGGAGCACAGCTTGAGTTTTAGATCCCAGGTTGAATATAGAAAGCTGATGTTTAGAAAAAAAATAACTTCTTACACTGAACAAATTTGATCGTTAAGGCAAGATAAACGTGGAACCCAACAAGGGCAATTATAGTCATGGAACCAACCATAACCACTATTAATTGTTAATCCGAAGGTGAAGAATGTAGGGATTAACTAGCTCAACAGAAATAATTGGGAAAAGATCCAGAAAATTAATTTAAATCAACAGCTAGTTATACAAGGTAGCTTCAGTGTATGGTTGCAGGGGAAAAAATTGATAAAGCAATTTCTCAGGAAAAATCCATAAAGTTCTACAAAGTTGCCTTGTGATAAGAATCACAGGAGAAACAAACATTTAGTCTGTTGAGCGCCAGAGGATTGTTTAATTAAAATTAAGCCAGATCCAAAGGGTAGGTTAATTACCACAAGTCCTGGTCAAGTAGCATGAATAAAAAAGCAAGAACTAAATTGGGAAACAGAAGAAAAATACGATATAAAACAAGCAACAAACAAATACATTTTACCTGTAATCTTTCCGGCAAAGGGAAGTGTAGGTCTGCTGTAATTATGCTGTGAATTCAAAATGTTGAACAGTAGCCTAAGATTGGTCTGAGATTGCCCTCCACCCTCACCCTGGACAAGGGAAACTTTCCAAACCCATTCATTGCTGCATTGCTCAGAGCTGGAAAAAATGCCTCCTTCCCCCTTTCATTCTCTATTTGTTTAGCTTTGGCAGAGTTCATTTCTACTGCTTGCCACCTAAAGCTATGGTATATATACACTGAGTGCTTGCCACCTAAAGCTATGGTATATATACACTGAGTGGCCAGATTATTATGACCACCTGACATTTGTAGGCAAATTAGCTATAATTTTGCGCTGAAGTTGCTAGAGGGCCAGACCATTATAAACCATCCTATCATGTTGATGGCGTATCCCAATAAAGATGGCTTCTTCCAACAAGACAATGCGCCATGCCACGGTGCTTGCATTGTGCAGGAGTGGTTTCAAAAACATGAGGGAGACTTTACCTTGCTTAGGTGGCCCCCACAATCACCAGATCTCAATTCAATTGAGCATTTGTGGGACCAAGTTAAAAGAGCCATCAGGCAGCTGGTTCCACAACTATCAAATCTCACAGAACTGGACAGTGCTATTCATCAGGCATGGTGTCAGATTCCTCGCATCACCTTTCAACATCTCATGGAATCAATGCCAAGAAGAATCACCGCAATATTGAAGGCAAAAGGTGACCCAATGAAGTACTGATGGGGTGGTCATAATAATCTGGCCACTCAGTGTATATAGTCAGAGAGGGGAGAGGAAGGGCAAAGCCCTATGGTGGAGGTGGAGGCCATGGGCTTCAAGGAGTTTCTGGCATCCCTGGTGGTTGCTCATATGTATTTGAGAATTGGATCTGGACAGCAAAATCCCACAGACATGAGCAGTCATATGGGGGAGAGTGGGGCTCCCCTCAGCTGTGCATTGGGATTGGGGATAATCTGCCTAGATCTTGAGGGACAGGGACCCCAGGTAACACCCAGATTGCATTGTAGTTGCCATTATTATTAGCCTTTGGCATGATTACAGGTGAGGGCAGGTACTAGCTAGAAGCCCTTCTTGCTCCCGTCCAGACACTTTCCACTGCTTCCCAACTGAAAGCATGAGTGTTGCAGTTTCATTTAGAAGTGAGGGCATGAGCACCTTGGGCCTGCTGGTAATTAGTTTAAACCAGAGCATCCCTGGCCAAAAATAATAAAAAGAGAGTCTCCCATCTCTTCATTACACTCAGCTGCAGTGATTGGACAGAGTTTAAACCAGCCTAAGGGGGTGGAATTTTCCTTGCAGGAGGAGAGCAGAGAGAGCAGAAAAAGGCCTCTGACTAATGAGTCATCAAGCACTTCAGTAAGTGTCTCTCCATTCATTTCCTTTTCTTTCTCTTTTTTCTTTTCCTTCTCCCCACCTTTGGCCTGCTTTCCATCCCTGCCCCCTTTACACTGCACAATATAGGGCTCTGTAAATAAAGGTCCAAAATGCACACAAGCCCACTAAATGGATAGCTGAAGATCGGTTACTTCGACAGGTCAGCTTCAAGGCTGTGCTTACAGCAGTGCCTCTGGGACAGGACACGGGAACGCCCACCTGGGGACACGCTTCTACATCCTGCGTTTGTACTATCTCGTCTAACTACACAGCAGCTCCATCATGGAGGTTCTGGTTTTATGCCCATTTTAGAGATAGTAAGACTTGTAAACACCTATGTAATGGTAAGCTCTGGTCTAAGGACTCTCTACTTTCTAATTCACTTTATTTAATCATCATTGAACAACCCTCTGAAGGTATCAATCCATTTTAAAGCTGAGGAAACGGAGGCGCAGAGAGGTAAGGGTTTGCCACAATTTCCCAGGCAGCCTGGCCCCTGCATATCTGCTGGCTGCTACCTTACCTCTCCCATCTGGTGGGCTGCTCCCTGCAAACCTGGACCATTTCAGATACCTTAGAGCAGCGGTTCTCAATCTGTGGGTCGCCTAAATACATCCTGCATATCAGATATTTACATTACGATTCATAACAGTAGCAAAATTACAGTTATGAAGTAGCAACGAAAATAATTTTATGGTTGGGGGTCACCACAACATGAGGAACTGTATTAAAGGGTCGCGGCATTAGGAAGGTTGAGAACCACTGCCTTAGAGCTAACTCAGCACAAAGCAGGGATTTGAAGCGGGATTGTGTGTGTGTTTCCCAAGGAATGAAGGATGAAAGTCCACGTGGGATGAACTTGCGTTTATTTTGGGGTACCTCGCCATCCCAAGTGGAATTGCTTAGTGCATTTTTGCATACAGCCGGGGTAGATGTGGAAGTTTGTTTCCAGTAATAAAATGCTGCAATTGTACATACTGCCAGACAAGTTACAAAGCAGGAGATAAACATTCCTGTCTAGGTACTGACAAAAGGGTGTGACTGCCGCGAGCAAGCTTCTATTTCAGCCCCGTCTCATTAAGCCGAATGTGTGCACGATCATTAGCATAGAGTTTTGCCAGCGATGTGATCATGCTCCGGTTTGAGCTACACGCTGGCAGCTTGTGACACCCAAAGACAATTCTGTGATATTTGTATTGTTCAACGTGGTCGCCAAGCAGCATCTGTAAGATGAGGCCGTAAATAGCTCGCGTCTTTTGCTGGAGGCGCCAAGCGCCACTTTGCTTGGGTAGTAAAATCACAAGAGTTGCAGGTATATCAGAAAGCAGCCAGGTGTCAGATGGAGGGGACTCACACCTGAATGAGCAATTGGCATCAGACTTTTCTGAGGGGAGATGACAGATGCCCGTCCACTTTTTTTCTGAAGAAGCAGGGTTGATTTTTTCGTCTCTGAAGTTCTCTCTTAACCAGGCATGTTTAACCTTTCACAGGACACCCAGCGGCTGAGCTTTTCATGAAAACAGCGATCCCATACCCAGGAGAATCTTCATAGGCACATACGACTAATGACATTTTTTATTTCCCTTCCTTTTTTGGCCCTTTAAAAAAATCATTCAAGCAGGAAGCCATGTTCTGTGCGGCCCCACCCCCACGGAAGGCTTCATTTCCTAAAGGCTGGAGTGTAGGAAGGGGCAGAGTTCGTGGGGAAGGGTCTCAGGGTTTGCTCACCTCTTTGCATCAGACTCATATCTGAATAGAGCTGCCGAGAGAGAGTGTGGACAGAGACACAGTGTTCCACGTGCAAGCTACATGCAGACATCACGGTGCTCGGCTCAGGGCGCGTTCCTCCGCGGTGGGCCAGGTCCTGGCCGCAGGGGACAGGCGGCTTCCCTGTTCGTGGGAACGGACACCGGGTGCACATCCAAGTCCCTGGAGATGGGCCAGGGCTGCTGGAGCCAGAGGATGGGGGCGGGCAGAGTATTCGTTTGAGCATCTCGGGACATCTACCCTCAAGTCATTCCTCTCACTGGGGATTCCAGGAGCCAGTTTCTCTCTGTCCTTTGGTAGAAATTTAAAACTAACGAAGCCAAGAGAATCTCTGAACAAAGAGGGATTTTGAATGGGGATGTGAGAGGCGTCTTTTCTAGTGCTGCCGATGTGCTGTCCTGGGAGGGACCCAGATCCGAGCAGACTTTGTTTTGGTGTCAGTCTGAGTCTGTTCGTCCACCTGCTTCTCTGTGGAAGGGAGGCAGGGACACAGTGATGGCAGAGCTGGGGAGGGCTGGTCATGACGGAGAGGTGACATCCTGGCCTTCCTCCAAAGGAGGGTGAGGCTTATGGGGTGGGGCAGAATCCTATGCAAGAAACAGGGCAGGAGAGGCTCACAACACATGCACACAAACACACCACACACCACACACCTACACACACCGCACACGTGCACATCACCACATACCACACACACATGCATATATACAACGAGAGAGAGAGAGAGAGAGAGAGAGAAAGAGAGAGACAACATTCTCAAGGGAGAACTCAGCAGGAGCTTCTGAGCAGCCCCCTGGGTTGTGGTGATGCTTGTTCACTCATATAAGCAGGTGCATCCTGGGTCCTCAGTCTTCACAGCCACAGTTTGCTCTGGATCCTGAGCTATTTATCATTCTGCTCATTGAAGTTCCATGTATATTGTTCCCTCTGCCTACAGTGCCTGGTTACAACCCCCTGGTTCTTTATCCCGCTAATTCCCACCCTCCTTCAAGCCTCCTGTGGAACCCGCGCCTTGGCCTTGCACTGTGATCCCGCTGCCCAGGTGCTGACATCTCCGCCTGGGCCCTGCTAAGTAGGTCATTGTTTCTTCCTCCTTAGGGGCAGGAATCATATTTTACTCAATGTTGCTTTGCATGGTGTCCTTCATAGTATATACATATGTATGGGGAAGGAACGGATGATTGAAGACAACCTGGGGGAGGATGAATAGTGGACGAAGAGTTTGAATAAAGTGGAGATTCAGCACTAGCTCGCTTTTGATAAAGGTATCTTTCAGCAAAAATGCCTGATCATGCTCACAAAGATAGGCGGAATAAAAATGTGAACCGGGAGTTTGCACTTGGCCATGGCAGCACAGCTTATAGAGCTGCTGAGGGTTACCCAGGGGCAGGGTATGTAATGGTCAGGAGCTTAGGATTGAGAACCAAAGAGTTAAGCGTTCCAACCCAAACTCCAACATTTATGAGCCCGTGACTGAGAAAGTTATTGAACCCTTCTGTGTCTCCATTGTCTTATCTGTAAATTCAAGCAGAGTGACAAGCACCTGTCCCCTCGGGTGTGGTGAAGACTGAATGGAGAGGTGGCATGCAGAATGGTTAGCTGTGTGACTGACTCATGGTTAGGAATCAATAGCCATTACATTGGTTAGGTAGAATGTAGGCTGCCATGGCCAAGGTGAGTTCGGAAATGAATTCCATTCGAAGGGTGTTGCATGTGCATGAAGAACCGCCCAACCTCAGCTGGGATTCCAGGACAATATCAGAATACCAGTCCATGATGGGGAAGTGACAGGCTCTGTTCTGCTTAATAAATTAATTCTATGGTCTAAATTTTGAGTTAATGCATGCAATTTTCATTCGTTAGCATTCATAACATTGTCCATAGCTCTAACATTGCATAAACATCGAAGCATTTAGTGTCTACGAGTGACAGTTTTCTCTATATACATATCTACATAAATCAAGCTTTGGTGGCAACTATCACCATGCAGATACATATGAATTTCTTTTCAGCAAGAGTCATCAAACTTGTTTAAAAAGAGGCATGTGAAGAACATCTATTGTCTTTTATCTCCTGGAATTTATGACCAAAGCCAGGCTTCTGAATCCTTATTTATGTGTACTTTGCATTCCATAGGAGGCCCAGGCCATGCTTGAATCAAGTATAAAACAACTGAATTACAGCAACGGTGCATAATCATAGTCTGACACAAGTAGGGAATTAATCTGGGCACTTGGATAACACTGTCAACCCCATTGTCCTTAGTGTTTCTTGAGATGGGTTCGGTCAACTCCATTAGTAGGTTTGGAAGGTCAGAGAGCTCTGAAATGAATTAGGGCTGAACAGAATCCAAAAATGGGCAGAGAATTTGTCAGAATTCTTAAATTCTTACATTGGCTTTGACCTCAAAAGCTGTGTGGCTTTTGGGCCTCAGTTTCTTCTACATGTACGATGGCCACGACAGATTAGAGGCAGACGTTTGAAACTTGGGGTCCATGGATGTTCATCAAGCAGTTTGTAAACTCCTTATGATTTTTTCTGTGTAGGTACATCTTTCTGGGATGACTGTGAATTATTTTAATCATATCCTCAAATAGTTCCATGAACACAACATAGGCAATAACCAGTCCTCTGCCCAATTCTTAAGAATCTCTCTCAGATACAAGATTTTACGATTCTCTCAAAATTGCAATTAAAGCCTGATAGTATAATAATATAAAAATGTATTAGAATTTTTTGTAAAGATAATACCTTACTTTCAAATTTATTTGATTTTTTTCATTTTCCTTCAAATAGAGAAATAGCTGGATGTCATATTCAAGGCTCATTTGATCTAGAACAGTGGATCTCAAACTGTGTTTCCAATAGTTGTGATGATACATTAATAGTTGCACTTTGGAAAATGGATTCAATGTTTAAATACATACTCCAGCTCTCTCCTGGAGAGTCAGAGCACATTGATGTTTAGCAGTGATGTTCAACCCTTTTCCATCTCATGACACACATAAGCTAATTACTAAAATTCTGCAACACACCAAAAATATACTTTGCTAATCTAACAAAAAATAGGTATATAATTTTGATTCATTCACACTGGACAACTATTGTTGTGTTGGTTGTTGTCATTTTTTATTTGATAATCTAAGGGAAAAGAGGTCAATGTCCCTGACTCAATAGTCTGCTAGTGCATCTTTTAAAAATTCTTGTGGCACACCAGGGTGCCATTGCACACAGGTTGAAAATGGCTAGAAGCTCTAAGCAATTCTGCATTGAGAAACTGCTTAAATTTTTCTTTTACAACAGTGTTGTCTGAATTACCTGACCACAGAGCTCCTTAAACACCTATTCTCATCATAAAACATAATTCTTTGAAGGAATGTGTTATTAGAAATACTGACCTAGTCATTTTGGCTTTAATTCTTTGGAGCACATTGGTGGCCTTTGCTGGGTCCTTGGGGGCCTAATAATGCTTATTTAATGAAGCACATACTAGTATATTTCAGGAATCATTTTATGGTGTTTTAGGAAGATTTAAATAAATGTAAATAAGATGACTAATTTTTATATAGAGGAGGTAGGTATAATTAGAAAGAGTTGACATTATGCTAGACAAAGATTAAAAAAAGCAAAGGTGGGGACAAGTACATGGAGAGTTGTGAATATCTGTGAGCAGGAGTTCATTCATTGATTTATTCATTCATTAATAGTTATTGGGAGACTCCTAAGTAAAGGGGACCATGAGATTACTTGATAATCGAGAGGAAACTGGGAGACAATGTGTGACCTTAATGTAGTCAACATCAGATGATGTTGGGAGGCAGGTAATGGGTAATTTCAGTACAGTGATGCATCTATGGTAGCTGTACGTACCATTACACTGAAAAAGAAGCCAGTCATTTTGCAGATTCAAGGAGGGCTTCAAGGAGGAGGTGATTTTTGAATTAATTAGTTTTAATATTCATAATTGAATAAATTAAATCCGTGTTCTCATCAGAAGCCTAATGGGTATGGGAAAAAACAAAGTCAGAAGGCTTGCTGCTTTATCAAGTGAGAATTGTACCTAAAGTTTAGATTTAGGTTGATGGCACTTTGGGTGCAAATATCAGGAAAATAAAGGAATGTATGATCTCCCTTCATTGTGACTTCAGAGGCTTTTGGGGTCATTAACTCACTTCTTGACATTGCTCCATTTTGCCATCTTCCACTCTGAATTTATTCTCAGGTTGTAGGTGAAATGGCTGCAGAAGTCTCAGGCATTATGTCTGGACAAACAATTTATAGGAGAAAGAGGTGGCTTTGTCCCTCTTATTCCCTCTTAAGAGTAAGAAAACCTTTCTCAGAAGCCTCTCAAGAGATGCCATTTCCTGTCTTATTGGCCATCTCTAAGTCACATGCCGATTCCTAAGCCAAGTCCCCTAGGCAGGCTGAGTGTTGTCAGCTTTCCCCAAAGCTTAGGGGCTGCATGGAGGAGAGGTGGACGCCTGAACAAAATCAGGATCCTATCAGGAAGGGGGAAGAGGTCAGAGATGCTCAGGAGATAATCCGCAATGCCTGGCCCAGAAGGTCTGCATACAAGGACATTGCTATCTGCAAGATACTTTATCAGACAGATAATGATGTCCTTTCCCCATCTCCATGACCGAGATTAACAACCTGGCCCAGGTAGTTCCTGGGTGTCTCTCCACATTCTTGTCTATATTGTAATTCAAAGGATTGTGCAACACGGTGATGTTAATCACTGAGCTTTAAAATACCCTCCACTGACATACCAGAGGCTGTTTGGGAGTCACTTAATTCATCCCGCCCTGAGACCTGGTTCTCGACTAGCATTTAATACTAATATGAGCTCTAATATCACACATGCTCAGAGTCTCACACTGTGCTATGCAAAATTAGGTTTATAGAAAAATGATCAGAAAATTATGATGATGATTTGACAGTAATTGTCATTTCAGCTAAATGACAAATCTCAAAGGCTGGTAAACTAATTCAAATAAACAGAGTTTCAGTGTTTTCATTGTATGGAGAGGGAAAAAGCCCAACACATCCATCTTTTGACTTTCATATTGATTAACATTAATTGCTTCAAACTCTAATGCCAGCAATATCCTACTGAATTATGGTTCATGAAAGCTATTGACATATGTGGAGATGCAGTAAGGAGTCCTTTTTAGGCAAGACTACAATAGATTGCTGTCGGGATTATCTAATTATTGAGTAAGCAGTGGTGATGAACTCTAGCAATAAAAATACCGTATGCTCACCAGGGGCTCTGGGGTTGAAATAATGGCTACGTCTGACAGCATAAATTGGCTTTTCTTCTTCATCCCCCTTAAACAGAAATTCTCACTTGTGCTCTTCCAGAAGCAAAGAATGGATCAAACAACTGTTATCCCATCTTCACTCCAACTTTCCTTCTTTTATGTAAAAGTCCTTTGGATTTCTAATTGAATTCATATTGTTTCCTTTTCCTTACTTTCTAAAGAATTCTCTCTTAGGCATCCAGTGATAGAATTGACAAAAATTTCCTCAATTTAAAGGCACATGTCTTTTTCTTTTCTTTTTTTTTTCATTCATGGCTTGTAATTTTTGAGCTCTCACTCTGTGCCGGGACCTCAACCATTGTGTCATCCTCAGTAAAATCTAGTGTATCCAGAGGACAGCCAAGTCCCCATGATAAAACCCCACAGTGGGAGAACCTGGTACAGCTTCTGTCTTTGTAACTGGTTCCTGGCTGATAGAGTTGGGTATTGTTACTTCCCCCACCTTTCAGGTAAAGAAACACACCTAGAAAAGGAAACTATAGCTAATGGATAGAGACGATGTTTGAACTAAGGCAGGCTGAGTCCAGCATGAAGTTTCCTTTCCCCCATTGCTCTTCTGAATCTTAAATTTAGAAGCCTGAGTTGGGAGGGACCATAGAAAACATTTAGTCCAATGCCTCATTTTATAGAAAGAAGCCATTATTTTGGGCAAGTAAAGTATTAGCTTAACTAGGTCATACTCAGAAAGCAGTGCTTTTCTTTCACTGATTCATTTATTTATTTACTTCATTGAATAAATATTTACCCACTATTTCCTATCCTGTGCACTGTCAGTACAGTAATAAAACAATTTAACAAGTCCCTACCTCCTGGAATTAAGAAATTTTTCTGGGGAGAAATAGGGGGTAAGCACGTAAATGATAGAGGCTAACAAGAAGGGCATGAGGAGTGCTTTGGAATGGGGTGGTTTGCCAACCTGGGTAGAGTGAGGCAAGGGGCTGTCTGGGGAGAGAACATGCCAGTCAAGATTTAAGCTAGAGGCCGAAGAGGAAGAGCACATTCAGAGAAGAGCTCAAGGATGAGGGTCTTTTCTGATGACAGATCATGAATTTTGGAGGCTCCTGTGGGGGAGGAGGTTGGAAGTTGTAGATGAGGCCAGATGAGGGGATGAAATGAAGGACATTGGGGATGCTTGGGCTTCTGTTAGTACCTGGTTTAAAAGGGATGTAACGTGTCATGATAGGTCTGTGCCTATCACTGCCCCATTCTGGGGTTGGTTTCATGGCGGTTTGTGGAGCTGAGGCAGATGGTGTGTGGTTGGGCGAGGGGAGCTACAGAGATAAAGATGAATGTTCCCAAAATGCTGCTCTGAATGAGAAAACAACTTTCAGCTGAAACATGGTAGAAATGTTCTTTAAGCAATAATACAGCACTGGTTGATGATAAGTCTTATAAATAGTTTCAAGAAACACAATTTTGGTAAATGGGTTCATTTGGAAACGCAGAAAGTGATTTCTGGCAAGTGAGTCCCCAGTGAATTGATGTTTGATGAACGGAGCTGCTTCATGCCATTGTGTCCAGCAGAGGAGGAACAGGTGCACCTGAGACATTCCTTAGACACTGTCCCCTTCCTTTCTGTCTACTTGGAGAAGGCCTCTGATTGGCTCGTATGGGGCACATACTATCTCTGACCACAGGTTTTAGGATGAGGGACCCCTATGGCAACTTGAGCATGAGGGGTGGGGTGGGTACTCTTCCGTAAGGAGGAAGAGATGTTGGACAAACAGCAGCATTCCTCTGCGGTTATTTTTCCAGATCATTGTTCCTCAATTTGACCACAGAGAAGGGGAGACTTAGAGGTTCAAATTGTCCAGACCCTCAGAATCAGGGACTGCTTCAGTTTAAATACCCACAGTCCCTGGACTTTTGTCCCTGGCATTTTTCTGCCTTGGATAGCTCTGAAAACATCTGCTGACCTCCGACTCATAAATTACCCATGGCTGTGCTCATATTTACTCTGGAAGTTCGCACAAATTCAGCTTATAAACTCACCCACACGCCTCAATGGCCAAAATTACTTATGCGTAGGTCCAATGTTGGCTTTGAGGTCGAGCCTCGAATCTGACCCCCTGGCGTGGAGCCCAAAGGGAGCTTGGGTGCTGGAGATGGGTGATAATTAGCCAGGGCTCACTGTCTGCATGGTGCCTGAGGGAATGTCCAAACATCGAACACATCCCTGACCTCAGAGCTCGGGCGTCAATTTGTTCCTTTTCTCGCTGGAGAAGAGACACTATCAACAGAGCACAGTTTTTTCCCCTGTTGTCTGAGCCAGCTGTTAGGAGAGTAGACGTCCTGATCATGTTCTAAATAGGAATAAATTGATGTTATTTACTTTCCTGATACCATTTAATATGTGAGTGGTTGAGTGTAAGTTCCAGGCACTCCAGTTTATCATGAAGCCAACTTTGCCCTTCATCCCACCTAAATACATGTATAAATCGAGGGTTCTTTTTATTTATCTAGCTTTGAGCATTGCTCAGACAACAGATTCCAATTTAAGATCTCTAATACTATGTCTTCAAGTGTGATTCAGATAAAAATGCTTTCCAAGTGGGCTGGGTGAACCCAAGATTACACAGAAAACAACCATTATTAGCTTTGGTGCTGGCTGTTTTCATGTCTTAAAACAATTCTTGTCAACTAAGGCTTAGCCACAATATCAAATAGCAGTTTATAGAGGCGTGAAAAAAAAATCCTTCTTTTTAAGTGAGCGAAATAAATCATTGCTCACTAACAGTGATATTTAGGAAGATTAATTTGAATTGTTTCCTCCTCTGGCTACATTTCACAACAGTCAGTATTTATCTTTTGAAAGTTTCCCAATCATCCTAAAGAGATGGATTAGACTGAATTAGTTGCAGTGGCAGAAAAGTAAAACAGAAATATAAATCGGAGTCTAATGGCCATGGTTTGAACAACTTTGTGTGCAGTTCTCTGAAGACAACCAAAATAAATATTTTTTGCGTCAGACGGGGCTTGACTCGAATTCCTGATGATTATTTTGAAAGCAAAAAGGCTGAGTCATGATATGTGGCTTGTGTCAAGTCATGACATCACAGTGAAATGATAATCTGGGTGAAATAATTTTATCTTGTATTTGTCATTCTTTAAAAGTGGAGGATTAAAAACTTATGTCATAAGGATAATCTTGATGATGCTCTACACTGAAGTTTAAGAACAATATTCTTCCATAATCATCCTTTTTTTTTTCATCCTTAGCTGATATTAGCATCTTGTTTGACATACTGAGGAGTTTTTTCTTTTAAAGATCAGTGAGCACATAATATTATCATGGTTTATATTATGGTAGCGTTGGGCTCCTCAAATGATATGTTTGTGGACACATGTTGATTGCCTTTCCCGTCAGCACTCATTCTCCCTTTTTCAAACAGCATCCATATTTTCCTCTGGGAATCCATCCCTTTTTCATCATTGGTCCTTCAGTCTGGAGAGGACTGACCTCCCCCTCAGTCCCAGGAGTGTAGGTGTATTCCTGTGACCTCTGTAGTTGGCTCAGGTGTGGATGTGTGAAGGTGTGAGAGGAGATGACTCTTGGGGATTCTAGGAGAGATGCACACTCTCTCCTGCTGCATGTGAATTAGCTAGTGCTGAGCCCTGGGAGCTGTTGGGGGTCCTCAAAAGGAGCAGTACTGGGGCAAAGCAGGTGAAGAGAGAAGAGGCCTTAAGGAAAGAGAAACTTGGTGCATGAAGCCTCAACTGAAGACTCCTCAGCATGTGAGCCCAGAATGGATTCCTGGAGCTCAGAGGACCAACCTGAAGAGAATAGTTAGCTCGCTAAATATTGTGAGCCATTGAGCGCATGAATGACTAAATGCATTCCATGTTAATGAAGCCCAGAACATAAGAATTAATTTAGATAATAATTATTCTCAAGAAAGAGAGAGAATAAAAGTGTTCACCAAAATTCTTTAAATAAGGAATTCTCCCTAAATGTTTCAAAATTAAAGGTGAGTGATGAAAATTCACATTATACCCAAGTTTTCTGGAACTGGTTAATGAGCTCGAATAAGTTCAGCTTTTTAAAAAAATAACAAATATTCTACTTGTCAACACCCCCTTTTTTCAAATGTTGGGTGTTGTGAGGAAACTGATAGCATGATAGTCATTAGTCCTATTTGTCAAATATACCCTACTAGAGGCCCGGTGCACAAAAATTTGTGCACTCGGGGTGGGGGGGGGGAGAGGGTCCCTCAGCCGGGCCTGTGCCCTCTCGCAGTCTGGGACCCCTCGGGGATGACCACCTGCTGGCTGAGGCCTGCTCCCTGGGGGATTGGGCCTAAGCTGTCAATCAGACATCCCTCTGGCAGCCCGGCAGCCCTGGGGGATGTCCACTTGCCAGCGGGGAGTAGACCAAAGCTGCAGTTGGACATCCTTAGCACTACTAAGGAGGCAGGAGAGGCTCCCACCACCACCGCTGTACTGGCAGCCATCAGCCTGGCTTGTGGCTGAGCAGAGCTCCCCCATGTGGGAGCGCACTGACCACCAGAGGGCAGCTCCTACATTGAGCGTCTGTCCCCTGGTGGTCAGTGTGTGTCATAGTGACCAGTCATTCCCAGTCTTTCTGCTGTTAGGGTCAGTTTGCATATTACCCTTTTACTATATAGGATAGAGGCCTGGTGCATGGGTGGGGTCTGGCTGGTTTGCCCTGAAGGGTGTCCCGGATCAGGGTGGGGGTCCTGCTTGGGTGCCTGGCCAGCCTGGGTGAGGGGCTGATGGCTGTTTGCAGCTGGTCACACACCCTTCAGGGTGGGGGTCCCCACTGGGGTAAGCTGGCCAGCCTGGATGAGGGGCTGATGGCTGTTTTCAGGCTGGCCACATCCCCTTTAGGGTGGGGGTCCCCACTGGGGTGCCTGGCCAGTCTTAGTGAGGGGCTGAGGGCCATTTTCAGTCTGGCCAGCAACTGAAGCTCCCAGCCTCTCCTTTTTTTCTTTTTTCTTTTTAAATTCTGGGATTTATTTACCTTCTATAATTGAAACTTTGTTGCCGTCACTGGAGCTGAGAGCCGGCTCCTGCTCACTCCAGCTCTGAGGCCACGGCCTGCTGAAAGCAGGTATCTGGGGTTTGTTTAGCTTCTATAATTAAAACTTTGTTGCTTTCAGAGCTCAGAGCCGGGAAGCAGCAGGCAAGGAACCTTGGCTTCCTCCATCACTGGAGCAAGCAAGCCTCCTGCTCGCTTCAGCTGCATGGCTGCCGGCCGCCATCTTGGTTGGGTTAATTTGCATATCGCACTGATTAGCTAATGGAGGCGTAGTGAAGGTACGGTCAATTACCATGTTTGTCTATTATTAGATAGGATTGTCCCATTTTCTGAGCATGTGGTAGGATTCTTCCCAGCCTCCTTGTCATTGAGTGGGGTCATTGGCTAGTTCTTGCCAATGGGTTGCAAGTAGAAGTGATATGTGTCACTTCTGGGAAAAATATTTAATTACCAGTGTAAGACCCTCTAGTGCTCTTTGTCACTGAAGCATAGGCTTGGTGGTATTTGAGGGGATGGCTACACTGTCCACCTGGACCCTGAGTGACAGATATGAGCAGAGCTTCCCTGCCAACCCACAGTGACCATGTAGTTGTTATAAGGCATGGCAATTTGGGGATTGTTTGTTACCACAGCAGAACCTGGCCCATCAGGACTGACCCAATACCCTGATGGAGTCATGGACAAAGAAACTAAGGCTAATATCCCTGCAATCTGTCCAAGAAACTGGCTGGGCAAAATTTCACAGGCATTTCAGTGGGATGGCAGGTTGGATGTTTATTTTCCTGAACCAGCTTTTAGCATTGAAGAGGCAGCCATGTCCTTGGCTTCCTCAGACAGTGTCCAGCACAGGGACAAATCAGAGAGCCCTGTCCAATGCCAGAGAAGAGAGAGGAGGGGACAGGCAAAAAAAGTCCTGTGGATTGAGCCGTAAATTAGAAAGAAAAGGAAGGGAGGTTTCATAAAGCGTTGTGGGATATAAATTAGATCACACATTTTCCTTGAGTGATACAAATAGATTGGACTGCTAATGTAATCACTTTTGGTTACCAGACAGTGCTAGATTTTTTGTCTGTTTTGTTTTTACATAACCTGCTTGAAAGGCTGGTCCATAGAGGTTCA
Source organism: Myotis lucifugus (assembly GCF_000147115.1). Taxonomy (NCBI): domain Eukaryota; kingdom Metazoa; phylum Chordata; class Mammalia; order Chiroptera; family Vespertilionidae; genus Myotis; species Myotis lucifugus. The sequence goes on along the minus strand of NW_005871203.1, from coordinate 932,979 downwards.
ACCCTTTCTTAGGGTTATGTGTGTAATACTAAGAATATGGTTTGCCAGGGTGAAGACTGGATTTAAACTTTCAAGTAGTACTGACTTAGTTTTGGACATTTCTCCTTGCAGAAAAAAGTGGGCACAAAAATAAGTGTTTTAACTTTCATTTTGTAAAATGTGGGGGTGTTTTTATGACATGTTCTATTTTTAGGTATTTACCTGGGAGAAATGAAAGGATATGTCCACACAAAAACTTGTATTCAAATGTTCATGACTGGTAATATGCATAAGTGTAAACAATACAATGTCCATCAGCTGATGGATGGACAAACAAACTGTGGTCCAGACATACAATGAAAGGCTAACCATCAAGAAAAATGAACAAAATACTCATACCTGCTACAACATTTTTTGGTATAAAACCTCCAAAACACTGTGCTAATTGAAAGAGACTAGAAACAAAAGACCAGGCATTATATGTGATTCCATCCATGCAAAATGTCCAGAAAAGACAAGTCTGTAAAGGCAGAGTCGGCTTGCTAGGTGTTGCTTGGGGCTAGGAAAGTGAATGTGGATGAACTTGAGTGGGCATGAGGGATCTATTTGGATGATGAAATGTAAAACTGGATTCTGGTACTGGTTGTACAATTCTTTAAATCAACTAGAAATTACTGAATTGTTCACTTAAAACAGGTGAATTTTACGGTATTAAAATGATACCTCGATAAAGCTATTTAAAAATTTTAGGGTTTCACCAGGGAGTATACGTTTCTTTTAATTAAGTGTCAATAATTTAGAATGAGGGACCTTGCACAGTGCCTGGTGTGCAGTAGTACTTGATAAATGGACATTGAATCAGATCAGAGTTGTGTGCCCTCAAAGGCTGGAGAGGGCTGTGGCTGTGCGGGGTTCACTCCCAAGGCAACTGGACCTGGCAGCTCCGTTGGAAAGGAAGGGGAGCAAGGTGTCTGCTTTTCTCTTCCTGAAGGTTTGCATCTGCTTGGCCAACTGTGATCATCAATTATGAAATCCACCTGATTATACTGAACATATGCTGTTTTATGGCCACACAGCATCGTTCCCTATGCATTTGGCTGCAATAGCTGGAATTTCTTTGGGGGCAACACTCCTCTCTATTCTCAATCCATTTGGTCTAAGTGAGACTGACTCCACCTCCAATACCTGGAATGGGAAGGTGGGTCAAACCCAGCAGGTCAGTGAATCCCACCCCCCTGACCACCGTGGGTTGGTGTGGGATGGACATGACCCTTGCTGACTCGGGCTCTGGCCTTTGGTTCACATTCAGGGAACAGTGACTTTCCTTGCTTGTGGATTTGCCCATTGGAGACCCTAGTACTTAGAGCTCTGGGCAGTTATTTCTTGTCATTGAACCTTGAGAATGAAGCCAGCCTGGAGAAGAACACAGCCTTGGAGTCCCCAGAGTCAGCCTTCCGTTTTCACAAGCCAATGAGCACCCTTTTTCATGGGGTCAGTCTGGATTGTGTTTTCAGTCTATTGCAACCAGATTCCTGGACCAGGGATGGCTCTTGCTTTCTGCAAAGAGGAGAGGGTAGGAGCTATAAGCCCCCCCCCGCGTTCCATTTTTAGAAATGCATACCAAGCAGTGGCCAGGAGGAGCTAATGAGGTCAAATCTGAAATCCTTGTCTCTTGCAAGCCAGAACTAGGCAGGTTACCCAGTAGCTTTTATTAATATTAATGGTAATAATTAGAGCCACCATTTATTGGTGCTTATTCTATGGCAAGTGCTATTTTAGGTGCTCTATGTGCAGACACCTTGCTGATGCTTACTTGCTTCATTTCACCCCATTGTCCCAGCAGGTTTAGGAGTTGGTGCAACACTGAGAGAGTCTTTGTTACTTACCAGGCAGTTTTAAACACTTTGTGTGTTTTAGCTCAATCTTCACAACCATCTTAAGATGCAGGTATAGGTATCACCCCCAGTTAACAGATGAAGAACTTAAGGCCCTGAGAAATAGAGTAACTCGCTCAAGTCCACACAGCTGGCGAGTGCTGAGCCTATGATTTGGTCCAAGAGCCAACTAAGATCAATCTGACTTAAAACTCATGCTCATACATAGTAGGCTCTACTGCCACTTTTGAAAACTCAGCTTTTAATTTTGTAGTCATGTTAGATTTATAGAAATTTTGCAAAGATAAAGAGAGAGTTCCTGAATGCCCTCACCCAGTTCCCTGTAATGTCAGTCACATGAGCAGGGCGCATTTGTAAACAATGGAAGCTCAGCACTGATGCATCCCATAAGGAAGTCCCTCCTTTTATTTGCATGTCAGCAGCTTTTCTGTTTTGGCTTTTTCCTTGTTCCTGGACGCCATCCTGAACACCTCATTGAATTTAGTTCTGTCTTGTGTGTGTGTGTGTGTTCTTTTTAATATTTTTATTGATTTCAGATAGGAAGGGGAAAGGGAGAGAGAGAAACATCAATGATGAGAGAGAATCATTGATCGCTGCTTCCTGCATGCCCCACACTGGGGATAGAGCCCAAATCCTGGGCATGTGCCCTTGACCAGAATCGAACCCTGGACCCTTCAGTCTGTAGGCCGATGCTCTATCCACTGAGCAAAACCAGCTAGGGCTCTTCTGTCTTTTAAAAAATAATTATTTCCATGTTGGGATCTTTTCTGGAATAAATGCAGTGTTTGCTCTTGGTCTTTTTCTAGTTGAAAGAACAATAACAAAAATATAATTTATTTTATTATATCTTATTTTTTCCATCACCATTTATTCCCTCTATGCCCTCTTCTACCTCCCCTCCTCCCCCTGCCCTCCTCCCCCTGCAATCACCACACTGTTGTCTATGTCCATGAGCCCTCTCTCTCTCTCTCTCTCTCTCTCTCTCTTATTTTGCTCAGCTCCCCCATTCCCCCCGCCCTGACCCGCCTCTACCAGAGCTGTCTGCCTGCTCTCTATCTATGAGTCTGTCTCTATTTTGCTTGGTAGTTCAGTTTATTCATTGAATTCCACATATGAATGAAGTGCCAGTATGTTAAATACTGGGAATTAAGGCCTAGAATTTGGGCCATTATTGGACATTGCAAGCAACTATTACCAAATGTATTCACTGAAAAAATTTTAGCCTTCTATATTTGCCGTATGCATTTGTTTTCGATGAAGCGTTTCATGTTTCATTTCTAATGCAATGGTAGCCGAATTTCAGCAAGGGATCATTCTCTCGGATTTCTCAAATGTGAGAAGTGAGCCTAAAGGAGACCCAAAATGTCTCTAAGAACACCATCACTCTGAGCCAGTGTTTCCATAGTATCTCGCCCCAGGGCCAAGCCTAGGCAGAATGGATCTACTCTCAGAGGCGTGGCCCTGGAATCTGCATTTTCAAACACTCCTCAGCGACAGGATCTGTGCAGGACCTCGCCTGTGCAGGAGACATTCCTAAAACCAAGTCTGAAACCAAAGCAAAATAAGCCCGTAGCCTGACAGCCTGGCTGTGGTCAATTACGCTTCTTATTTATTCCTCATGCGGGTGTCATTTATGTAAACCACACTCCATTCATTCAACTAAAACTTATGCCTGGGGAGAGAGGAAGAGGCAGAAAGAGAGAGGATTTTAGGACATGCTGGCTGCCTGGGTGTGAGATGGGGGACCCGGGTGTTCCTCTGGAGTTCTCTGGTCTCCATGCCTCATGGAGCGCAGGTCTCTCACATGGCCACACCTGGTGCTCATCCAGAAACAACAACATGGTTTAACAGGGGAGGAAAACGAGCTAGGTCACACTTCCTAAAAGATGTTACAGTTCCGCCTTTGTGGGTGACCCAAGGGGTTTTTCAAGAGTACTTATGACTAGACAAGACTTTAGAACCCAATTCATGAAGAAGAAATGAATCTACTGTACATACTTAAATATTCTCTCGAGCATAAAAATTCCTCTTATGTACACACTAGAGGCCTGGTGTAGGAAATTTATGCATGGGCGGTTGGGGTCTCCTCAGCCCAGCCTGCACCGTCTCCAATCTGGGATTCCTTGTGGGATGTCCAACTGCTAAATCTGCAGTCAGACATCCCTCTCACAATCTGGGACCACTGGCTCCTAACTACTCACCTGCCTGCCTGTTAGATCACCCCTAACCACCTCTTCCTGCCTGCCTGATCACCCCCAATTGCCCCCCCTGCCAACCTGGTTGCCCTCAACTGCCCCCCCCCACAGCATTGTTGCCCCTTACTGCCCCCCCCCGCTGGCCTGGTTCCCCCAAC
>NW_005871203.1:927673-928640 GCF_000147115.1 Myotis lucifugus | reverse complement strand
CCCAACTTCCCCCCTGCCAACCTGGTCACCCCTCACTGCCCCCCTCTGCTGGCCTGGTTGCCCTTAACTGCATCCCCCTGCAGACCTGGTCACCTCCAACTGCCACCCCCTGCCAGCCCAGTTGTCCCTCACTGCCCCCTCTCTGCTGGCCTGGTCACCCTTCTGTCCCCCTCTGCCAGCCTGGTCACCCCCAACTGCCCCCCATGCTGGTCTGGTTGCCCCTCAATACCCCCTGCTCCCCACGCCGGCCTGATTGCTGCCAACTGTGCCCCCTGCCGGTCTGGTTGTCTCTCACTGCCCCCCCCTGTCAGCCTTGTCGCCCTACTCAGCCTGTTCGGTAGTCTGTTCAGTTGTGATGGCCCCTGGTTATATCTATCTATCTATCTATCTATCTATCTATCTATCTATCTATCTAGAATATATATATATCCTATCTAATAATAGAGAAACATGGTAATTAGCCATATGACCGCTACCCTTCCCATTGGCTAATTAGCTAGATATGCAAATTAACCACCAGCCAAGATGGTGGCTAATTTGCATACTGCAGGCAGGGCGGGACAGTGCCAACTGCCAGCTCGCCTCCAATCCAGGGCTGGCGGCAGAGGTCCCTGCCCTCATCCGGGCCCCCCTTGGGGACCCAGGGCTGGCAGGTGGGACCGTGGTGTTCGGCACCCGCTCCACCCTCATCCAGCCCTCCCGCAGGGGACTGGGGGCTGGCGGGTGGGACCACAGTGTTCAGCACCCGCTCCACCCTCATCCTGGCCTCCCACAGGGGACCTGGGGCTGGCGGGTGGGACCAGGGTGTTCGGCACCTGCTCCGCCCTCATCCGGGCCTCCCTCGGGGGACCCGGTGCTGGTGGGTGGACCCTGGCAATCGGGCACCCTTCCTGCCCTCATCCGGGCCTCCCGCGGGATCCTGGGGATGGCGGTGGGGCTGCAGCTATCGGTACCTGCTCGGTATCCC
>NW_005871203.1:749207-927473 GCF_000147115.1 Myotis lucifugus | reverse complement strand
AGGGCGGGCAGGTCGGGGGCATGCCCTGCAGCCTCAGTCAGTGCCTCAAGCCCCAGCAGCAGCAGTAGCAGCAGCGGCAGTGCATCCAGGTTTGAGCGGCCCCAAGCGGGCAGTGCTTTCCATCAGTCGACGGTTGGCGCACACGCACCCAGGTGAAGTCACCAGCGCCTGCTTTCCCACAAGCCTGAGGGGCTCAGGCCTGTGGGAAAGCAGGCGCCCTGAGCTGGTGATCCCAAAGGCCTGATAGCCTGGCAGTGGAGGCGGTGTTAGGGCTGGGGAGTGGTGAGTGGGCAGAACATGGCCCTGATTGGGCCAGTCGCTATGACTCCCAGCGCACCACCTGATCAGGGGGTGGGGCCAGCAGCCAACCTCGCAGCCCCTCCCCCCTGCAGGCCTTCCCCTGATCAGACTCTCCCATCCACATTGAGAGCAGGGCGCTCAGAGCCTGGACCCTTCCTGGAAGCCCCGAGTCCCTGGGGTTAAGAATTCTGATGGCCCTGCCCAGAGAGTAGAGGTGCCTGAGGGGCAGGGACAGGGACCACAGGCCTCCAGGGAGCACTGCAGAGTTGGCAATGAGAGGAGAGGGCCTGTGAAGGGGGAGAAGGTGAAGCCAGTGGACATCATCCCAGAATCCAGCTCTTCCCCTCCAGAGGCAGCAGGACCTAAACCCCAAACCCCAGCCAAAATTGGAAGAGCCTGAGGGAGCTTCAGGAAACTCTACGCAAAGCTGCACATTGAGAATGAGAGATTTCGTGAGGCCCTGACCCAGACCACGCTGCGGCTGGAGCAGCTCAAGGTGGAGCTGGAGCACGCCATGCAGAGGCAAGAGCACTTTGCAGAGAGGCCGGCCATCCTGGAGCTGGCGAGATTTGAGTGCAGGGCCCTGGAGTGCAAGGCCGCTGAGCTGGAAGAGGAGCTGAAGGGCCTGTCCAATCTCCAAGCTGACAACCAGTGCCTCAAGGATGAGAATGTGGCCCTGATCTGTGTCATCAGCAAACTGTCCAAGTGGCCCCGGAGGACTTGCCCCTGCACCCGCATTTATACAGCTGCTTTTGCCACATGCACCCCTTCCCTGTGTGAACATGAGTGACAGGGCTGTCGAGGAGTCTCTGAGAAGTCATAACCTTCCTTGAGATCTCCAGGTTAGGAGGGGAGGACAGAGCCCCCAGGAGCCAAGGGGGCCATCTGAGGCCAGGTAGGGGGACCAAGGCTGCAGGCAGGAACAGAAAGGAACTGGGGACCAGGAAGTGCCAAGACCAGTAGCCAGGACCAGAGTGGTCACCCAGAGGTCCCCTCTCATGTGTGCTACCACCAGTCACCCCTCCAGGCCCTGAGCTGGGATCCTAGAATGTGCCAAGCATCCCGCCGGCCTGGGCCAGGTGAGCCTGTATATAGGGTCTGTGTGCAATAAGGAGGGATGTCTTCTATTTTTTGCTGCCCCCTCCCCATCGCTGTCCTGGGCAGGGGGAGAAGGTCTTTTTCAGACATAGCATAAGCACCACAAGCTAAAGTTGTGGAGTTGCCAAAAAAAAAAAGAGCAGGCCAGCTGGCCAAATACCCCCTCTGTTCCCCCCCCCCCCCCCCCACCCCCAACCCACATCCTTGACCAACTTGCCCCCCACCAAAAGCCCACCAGGCCCCCCCCGGGGCTTTCTGCCCCGGTTTGCACCCCCCCACCCAAAGAGGGGCAGTCTGACCAGCCAATCTCCTGCAGCCTCTCCCCTTGCCCTGCCTCACCCCAGATTGCCCCCCCCCACCACAATCAGGGGCAGGGCTGGCTGGCCAACCACCCATGGCTCTTCCCCCAGGCCACTGGCTCTGATCACCACCCCCAACCCATTTGGGGGGGTGGTTGCCCAGCCCACCAACCACAGCCCCTCCCCATGGCCAGCCCCACCCCCAATCGGCCCCCCAACCCCAATCAGGCTGGCGAGGGGGGGGGGAGTTGGGAGCAATCAGGCCGGTGGCAGGGGGTAGTTGGGGGCAAACAGGCTGGCAGAGGAGGCAGTTGGGGGTGATCAAGCCAGCAGTTGGGGGTGATCAGGCTGGCAAACAGAGTGGTTAGGGGCAATCAGGCAGGCACGCAGGCAGGTGAGTGGTTAAGAGCCAGCGGTCCTGAATTGTGAGAGGGATGTCCGACTGCTGGTGAAGGATCGGGCCTAAACGGGCAGTCTGACATCCCCCAAGGAGTCCCAGATTGGAGAGGGTGCAGGCCAGGCTGAGGGGCCCCCTCCCCCCAGTGCACGAATTTCATGCACCGGGCCTCTAGCATATATATATGTGTGTATATATATATATATTCTAGATAGATAGATATAGATATACATATATATGTATCACTTATAAGTGAGACATGCATATATGCACATATATGCACCTAAAATGACTACCTCGTAATCCTAATGACAGTCTTTTGAGTTGGTTTGTTTTTTTTTGTCCCTGTATGCAGACTCAGGGAGAAGAGTGACCTGCAGGAGCTCACCTGGCTGGCCAGGCAGATGGGGGATGTGAGGCCAGGAGCTCAGCCCCAGAGACTGCCACAGCCGGCTTCTGGGCGGGTCCCTGTCAGAGAGGACGCCTGGCCAGTGTGCGGGCTGGCAAACACCGAAGGTTTCCGGCATCAGATCCTGGCAGTGGCCGTCCCCACGCTGTTTGTGCGACTCTCAAGGCTTGGCAAGAGCCCGACATCCTAATGATGCGCTGTGGCATGTCCTGGGGCGGCAGCGGAGGAGCTGAAAAATGGAATTCTCCTCGGCGAGTCACTAATCATGAATATAATGAGGTTAGGGCCGCTTCGAGTGTCTCCAAATGAAGAAGAACATGACAAGGGCAGCGCGCTGCGATGAGGTTACACAGAGAGACCGAGGCGACAGCGCAAGATAAATGCAGCCGCCTCACCTGTGACTCCCGTGTGCGCTCCCAGCTCCATGCTCCCCTCGCTCGGGTTCCAGCCCCATCTTCACGGAAGCGCACTTCCTGCAGAGGAACCTGGTTTTTGTTTTGCTTGCAAATAGTCATCCTCAGTGAAACGCAGACAGGACTCGCTTGCATTTTCAGCGAAGGCTTCCTCCGCTGTTAAAGACAGAATAAGACGTTGCCATAAGCGTGGAATGAAATCCCCGTGGCGGTGTAAACAAGACCAGACCTTGTTCTGGGCTCCCGTGGGGCACACACCACCTGCAAGACAAATGCCAAGTGTCTCGGGGGTTTTCGCCTCCCTGGGTGGATTTACCTGGGCCGCGTGCCCCATTTCACCCTGCTGGCCTCGTTCTCCTAAGATACAGGTGCTGGCGAGAGCACGGGACGCCGCCTCTGCCCGCAGCCTGGCCCTCACTGAACCAAGTCCCAATCCCGCAGGAAGGGGCATCATTCATTCCCGTGGGAAGCTGGGCGAAAGGCGGGCAGGCATATTTCCTCATCCGCTGCGCTCTGCTCCGCACGCCTCTTCTGGAGGGAGTTTTTCTTGACACATTGGAATGAATTTATGAGCAGGAAAAATATTTTAATATCCTGATGAAAAATAAATCTGTAAGCAATGTGTCATTACTACCAAAAGGATATAAAACATTAAACTTAATTATCATTAAGTTTGTGAGAGACATTAGAAGTCTTTTCTTTTTACCAAAAACTATAATTATAATGCAAGTTTCCGGTAGAAAATTCAGAAAATGCAGATATATACACACGCATGTGCTGAATTCTCATTGAATCTGCAGGGATTCATATGGTGGGTGCTCTGCTCCCACAATGAACTTGAAGCGGCATGGTTGTACCCACAGAGCCTCAGGGGCAAAGCCAGCCCTCAGGCCCTCAGGTCTACCCGGTTCCTTCACCTGGATCTCCCTGCACGGAATAAGCACGAGCACAAACACCCCAGCGCCGTGTTTTTGCCAGTATTCCAACGGGCGCCAAAAAATACACGAGGGAAGAAGACACCCAGCCTCAATTTGGAAATGCTCTGCAATTTCCCTTGATTTGCAAAATTAAGTAAAAGCCATGCTCTTTAGAAAGTCTGATACTGATATTTTTCTTACATATTCTGCCCTTTGTAGGGGAAAAATATGTGACTGCAAGTAACTGAAAGACATTTTTTGTTTATTAAAAAAAGGCAGTAAAATGTTCTCTTCATTGGAAATTCATGCTTGTCCTTTGAGCAGAAATTCTGAAGGCCTGAGGGTGTCAGGTGACTCTCTGAGCCAGAGGAGAACATCAATATGTTGTCTTTCTGAGAAGTGCCACCTGAGGGCTTTCAAGGGAGGCCCGAGAAGGTTTGAAGCACTATTTGTGTTTGTTTATTTCTGAGAACTTGGTTTGGGTATAGATAGAAAAAGGTCAAAGAAAGATAAACCACTGTTTTTGTCATTAAAAATTGCCTTGGTCGGATGGCTCAGTTGGAGCATCATCCTGTGCACCAAAGGTTAGTGGGTTCAATTCCAGGGCAGCACACATGCCCAGGCCCACTTCAGGGTTCATAGACGGCCATCTTCACATCTTCCGTCTGTGACATCACAGCAAGGCTCCATCCTCATAACTGATCACCTCCCAGAGGCCCGCCTCCTAACAGCAACGCATTAGGGGTAGGATCTCCACATATGGATTTTGAGGGACTCAAATATTCAGCCCATAGCAACTCCCTTTCCATAAAAACATGTATACACAACAATTCCACACCTGAGGTATTCCTGATATTTTGGGATGTACATGCACATATGTGTGTCGTTTGTGAGCCCCACGGAGCCAGGAACCAGCTCTCACTCACCTCTGTTTCCTCCTCAGCTCTCAGCCGCTCCCTGCAGTAATAGGTGTTCAGCATACGCTTGCCGCATTGGGACAGAGATCTGCTAGTTGACTGGGATAGCTAATTTGATAAACAAATTGTTGTTAGTGAGTGAAAACAGTTTAATGTTCCATTCTTTCTGGTTCACATTTCTGCATTGATATAGGAGTCTCGGGGGATTTGAGGGATGGGGATCCGGGGTGCTGAGATAGGTTAGAAAATTTCTGAGATAGCAACTTCGGTAACCCTTAAATCATATGTAGGCAAAAGTCTGTGTGGGCATAAAACTTGACCTAAATATGCAAATGAGAAATAATGAAGCTGCCATTTGCTGAGTGTTTACCATGCGCCAGGCACTGTGCTCAGCTTTTCTTACACGCACTAGCTTCCTTCGATTAGTCCTTACAATATTCCCACAAAGGCGGTGTCATTATCCCTGTTCTTACCGAGGCAGGAATAAAGGCAGAGAAAATAGGTAATTCACACCAAGGTCACCCGCGGCTAAGAAGGAACCCAGTTGCTGTTTAACCCAATCTGTCTGATTCCAGGTGGCCCTGTTCTGACTGCCGCCCATGCGGGGGTAGGGCTGCTCTGCTGTGTTCTCTGGTTATGCAGTGAATGGTGATACTGCATGAATTGGGGAGGGCAGGTATTATGAGGATGTGGTAAAGGCTGACACAGACAAAGCCTGCAGCATGCAAGCAGCGTGTTAATGCCTAACCATTGGGGACTTACTGGAAAAATGCCAAGAGCAGGAGGAAAGGAAGCCAGCCAGGGGCCCAAGTGGAACAACGCCAAGCCAGAGCAGGATGGGACAGAGCTGGAATATTTGTGCTGATGGAAGGATCCAAGGGATGCTTTCTTCCTGGGTGGGTTGCAGTATATGCAGGGACCCTAATGTCCTCTCCCTCTGTGGCCCGGCCTCGTGTATAGATGGCAGGGGTAATGTGCAGGTGTTTTATTTTTTATTTTCTGCCACCTTAGTCTGATTTTCAGGTTTATAAAATGTTTTTACAAATAAAAGAGTAGGGCCTTTCCTCTCCAGTTCTTGAAAACAAATAATTAAAAGTGTTAGGTAATATTTGTCCTTGCCATTCATGGAAGTCTGTCAGAGGTGAGTCTGGAAATAAAGAATTGTCTTAAATGCTGACTCTTTAAATATCCTTTAAATCTCTAAAGCAATTGTTTTTAGTGACAAAGTGTTACACCCCGGTTTTCAGTTTACCTTGTGGTTTGAATGTGGTGAAGTACCAACTAGCCTCGCTGGGAAGGGGTGCTGTGTGGGACGGATGCAGACAAATGCTTGTTCAAGGCAGAGCGGCTCTTGAAAGGAAGTTACACTCTAATTAAAAGCTGTGCCTTTTATAGCTCAACGTTTGATTGTTTGTCTTTAATGAAAGTTTAGATAAAGGGGCTTGTTAATTATACATCTGTCTCCAATGTGGTCCTTTTCCATTTGCTTTTGTTATCACGGCTCTTTCCAATTTCGACTCGCCAACAGGGACATATCAAGCATTCTAAGTTATTAAGGGTTAGAGCAGCAAACCCTTAGTAATTAGTAAAAACATTTTACTAATGAATGCAGCTACCTGACCTCAAAATCAAAGTGTTTTGAGGTCAGTTGGTAAGTTGGATTGTAAGTAAAAGTGGAAAAAATGTAGACTTGTTCAAACCCATTAGTGTTATTCATTTTAATTTCAGATAAATAAAATAAATATTTTTGGCTTCAAATGAGGTTCATTTGTTAGTAATCTGCTAAATGTTTGACTGATAAAAAATAAAATAGCATAATGTCATATGTGATAGCCATGGGCATTTCAGATCTGTCTTTTAAAAATACATAGGACTGCCCTAGCTGGTTTGGCTCAGAGGATAGAGTGTCAGCCTGTGGACTGAAGGGTCCTGGGTTCGATTCCAGTCAAGGGCACATGCCTGGGTTGCAGGCTTGATCCCCAGTAGGGGGAGTGCAAAGGGCAGCTGATCAATGATTCTCTCTCATCATTGATGTTTCTATCTCTCTCCCACTTCCTTCCTCTCTGAAATCAGTAAAAAGAAAAATATTTAAAAAATAAAATAAAAATAAAATATATAGGACTTAAATGAAGCAAATATACCTGTATGTGATATGCAAGAGATTATTAAAATTAATATGTAGAAAAATATAAGAAATGAAAATTACAGAAAATATCTTAATACAAATGATCTGTAATGTTATGTCCCAACTGCAACTGCTTTTTAATATTTGAGTATACTTTTTCATATATATATCTTTGTGCCTAGATACACATATATTTATATGTAATCAGATACATTTATATTCAGTTTCAGATTATGCTAGTAATTTCCTGCTTTCCTATTTTCTATCCTTTTAAGGTACTATGAGTAATTCTATTAGTGGTGATTTGGTGGCAAACAACAGAAACCTACTCTGAGTGATATAACCAAAAAGGGAATTCATTTGAAGGGTTGTTGGATGCCTTTAACTAAATTTAGAAAAGATAGAAACTTAGAAAGTTCCAGAAGGTGTTTACTGCAGAAACTTTTCTAGAGTTTCATTCAACTGCCCCTTCTGCAGTGAGCAATTCCCATGAACGTGAGACTTTTTTTGGTTACTTATAAGAAACACTCCAGGGAGGGTGTGTTCCTTGGCCCAGGTTCAGGGGATGGGTCTTTCCCTTAGCCGGAGTGGGGAAGGGTGAGAACACATTGATCAACAGTCCAAACAGACAGCATAGACAGCATCCAGAAGAATGGTAGTCTCCCTTAAAGAGATCTGAGAGCTGTTCCTGAAAGAAGGTGGAATGGACATGATGACCAAACAAAGCAAATGTCTGCCACCATGATTTTATAATTTTTTTTTGTTATTTTGATATCTTCATGAGATATTGAGTTTTTGTCAAGCAGCGATTCTCAAGCCAGAGTGATTTTGTGCCCCAGGGACATTTGGCAGTGTCTGGAGACATCCTTAGTTGTCAAAACTGGGGGCATTGCTACTGGCATTTGGTGGGTAAAGGCCAGAGATGCTGCTAAACATCCTACAATGCACTGGACTATCCCCATGACAAGGAATGATCTGGTCTAAATGTCAATGGTCTTGAAGTTGAGAAACCTTGGTCTGAGTCAGTTTGTATGTCTTATTCCTCTTCAATCCCTGTATGTCCTAGTAGATAACTGGATAATTTTTATTTTCAATGAGTTCCCCAGATGATGTGAATCTGTGGATGGCACTTTGAGAGTCACTGAATTAGTTCAAGACAAAACAAGCCAAACAAAAAACAAGCAAAGATTGTTACTGAAATAATTCTGGAACTCCTTTAGAAGTCAGAAGTTGCTATCTTTAATTCTAATTTAAGTGATTATTTTAATCATTTTTCTTCCCAACACATGTACAATCATCTGGTTCAGTACAAGGAACAGCCCCAAGGAGATGATTGGACTTGTCCAAAATCCCATAGCTACTTTGTGGCCAAGCTCAGAGCAGTTCCCTCTTTTCAGTACATCCTGTTGTCTTCCCAGAATGGGCAATGGGGAGCTATTGCAGGGCATTTTACAGAAAGCATCCTGGGGGGCGGGGTAGAATTATAGAAACACAACAGATGTTTGGAGAGTAAATGTAGCAGTTTGGGTGTTCTCTCCGACAGTCAAGCTTTAGATGTCGGTAGGATCAGTTCCCCATCTCCGAGATGCAACTTTCCTCCTGTGGGCAAAAATGGCACCCGTGGGCTGCTGGGGACATGTTCCGCTCCCTCCTCATAAACACTGTGAAGACAGCAGAGGTCGAATGTCCTGCTTTTGAACAGAGGTTGGGGACGAACACAGAGGACCTTAGAGAGATTGATTCCAAAGTAGAAGTTCACCTTTCACCAAGGTGAGTATTAAAGGGAAGAAAAAAAGAGGATTTGCCTTTGAGAGTCACCCTTTAATAATGCAGACCATCTGGTTTCCTGATTTAAAAGATCTTTTCCTCGAGGCTCTTGGGAAAGCGTGTCTCTCACTTGCTCAGTGTTGGCTTCCCATGGTTTAGTAGCAGCCCAGCAGAGAATTCCCCAGCACCACCTTCCACACTCCCTCAGATACTTGACAGCACTTCTGTGCCCTGAATTAATCTGAGAGTGGATCCTTATGGCCACAAGCCCAGCAGCAAATTCATGGTTGTTTGCTGCAGGAAGCGTCATAGCACATCTGGTGACAAATTCTTCCCCCTTCCCTTCCTCCCTCCCTCTCTCCTCCCCTCCCTCTCTTTCTCCCTCCCTTGCTCCCTTGCTTTGTGTAGACAGCAAACTTTCTTAAGCAATGGGTGCTACAGGGGCAAAGAAGGCAGAATTCTTAGCCTCAACAAGTTCATGGTCTGTTAGAGATCATTGAACTTGATCCTGAATGCTTGAAACCCAAGGCAGAAGCATAGTTTATAGCATCTGACCTTCATATTTTAAAGATTCTTTCATTTAGTCTTTTGTTATGTCAACCTGTAGTTATTAAGCTCCATTCTGTTGAGTGCTGGAGATACTGGAGTGAATAGGACCTGAGAGATCTCCTGTTGGGAGAGGGTGAGAAAATGGACAAGAAACAAATGAGCAAGAATTGCTGATCCTGAGAAGTGGTTATAAGGAGAATAGATCAGCAGAGTAACTAGGCCTGGAAGCTTGAGCATGGAAGGAGGTGATAGGTGACAGATGGGCTGAGATCTGAAGACCAGGCATGCTGGGATCTTGCTATCCAGGTAGTGGAAACAGCAAATGCAAGATTCCTAAGGCAAACATGGTGGCAAACCCAGGGAGCTGAGAGCAATCCCATGGGACTGGAGGACCATGAACTTTAGGGGGTTGTGGGTGATAAAACACAAGACCAACAAAAGCAGAGGCCAGATCAGTGGGTCTTATATACCTTGGAAAATGGTTTGGATTTTATTCTAAGTGTAAAGAGAAGGAACCATTGGAGCACTGTGAGCTACAGAAGTGACTGACTCTAGCCAAATACATTAGCAAGGTTCAGGTGTCCTGGGACCTCCTGAATGCCCTTATGCCAACATGACCTCTGTCCATGCTTAATTATACCAGTTGAACTGCTATGTCCTTTTATATAAACAGAGTATGACCGGCAACTCCTTGGAGTCAGACCTACTTTGATTTCATTCTTCTTAAGAGAGGTTATGGAATGTTTATCACAGAAGAATCTCTAGGAAAATAAATTTGGGACACTGCCAGTTTCATTTAAAGGTTTGGGTATAGACTATGTGACTTCTCTAAGCATCAGAGGTCATAACAATTTTCCAGGAAAAAAAGAAAGATTAAATTTGCCTTGAACTAACTATCTTGTCTATCACAGAGGCCTTTTTCATGTCTTTCTTAAACCCTCAATCTGCCCAGCTTCTGTAGGTATGACGTATGCTTTCCCCGCAATGTCATTAGGGCAAACCTCTTAAAATCCCCCCTTTCCTGTCTCCACTAGTTAATTGCTTGGTATTCATTATCAGTGGGCATACTAACCCTTATCCTAATGATTATTTGGTTTTTGCAGATAAAGCATTGATGCATGAAGACAATGAGAAAAAACAAGTTACATCTGTCTTGTCATATCCCCATAGCAAGTAGGAAAATATGCTAGTTGAAAACGCCCCAATAAATGTTAAAGTTATTTCCTCTTTGTGGCCAACTGCTCTTTATTGGTCTCTTCTATTTTTGCACCAATAGCAAAAAAGAAGAGAGAGAGAGAGAGAGAGAGAGAGAGAGAGAGAGAGAGAGAGCTGATTTTACTTTATGGGCCCATGTTTGCAGGGTCTATCTCCATGACCTTGAGAGGGAGCTTTCACATGTTTGCCCAGTGTAGGCAGGAGTTTGGTTTGCTTCCCAAAGCAGCTGGAGGTGTTTTCTCTGCCTGAATTCCAGATCTTGCCAAACCATAGGCTCCAACTTAAATACTTATGCAAAATAATTGCCTAGTAAATGTGGTATTTGCACCAATCCCTCTAAATGCAAGCAAAATATTGTCTATAGAATTATGGAAGAAGCTTTGATTGAGAAGTGACAGCAGAGATTTTCAATAATGAAGGGAGGAACCAAGATTGTTTGGAGACCAGCTGGGTTCTTACAATTACTTTTGCTTAGAAGTCAGCATGATGTCCTGCTATAGCTTGCAGCCTGAGTGGGCACTTTGATCCCCAGATTGGTTGGAGCTTGGTTTGGTTTTTGAATTTAGGACTTTACCTCCCACCCCCACTTTGCCCAGACTTTCTCTAGTCTAAAACAATGGTAGATGCACATGGAAAGAAGACAGGCTGGGTCACTTTTTGAGTCCCTGGAGTGAAATAGGGAAGAGGAGCTGTATCAAAATAATGGTGACCCCCTATGTCATCATGCCTCAGGTGTGAAGTGTGAATGTGGGTTGTTCTCCAAATTCTTCCACATTAAGATGTAAAGGGAATAGTTTTACAACCAATGGAAAGGCTCATGCGATGCAATAATCTGATAGGGCTGGCCTGGGTCATGCATGTGATCAAATTCCAGAACTGCTGGATAAACTGGCCAGTATTACAAACAAAAACAATAAGAGGAGTTTGTGCTAAACCCACTGGATGAGTTTATTGGGGAACAGGATTGTTATATAGTATCAGCCTATCTCCCCACTTTTATACATGGAAAAAGAAAACAGGCAAGTCTCCCAGAAACTACCTCATCCATGTGATCAAGGTTAACATGATCAATATGTGTCTTGAGAAAGACACACAATTACTTACATAGTAGGCATATGTAACTTGGATCTTATGGGGAAACCATCAGACCCAAATTGAGGGACATTGTACAAAATAGCTGTGCTGTGCCTTTGGAAAATGTCAGTGTCATGAAAATCTGTTCCAGATTGAGGACACTAAAGAGACAAGACCATTAAATGCAGCGCATGACCTGGGATTGGATCTTAGATTAGGAAAAAATGGCCCCAAGTATGTTATTGAGACAGTAAGTAAAATTTGAATATGCATTCTATGTTAGATAGCAGTAATATATCAATATTAATTTCCTGGATTCAATAACTGAATTGGGGGTTGTGTTGAATAATATATTCTCAGGAAACACATTTGCAGTGAGGTACTTGGGATGAAAGATCAAATTGTTTAACTGAATAAAAGCAGCATGCATGTATGTTACCTGTGCATATTTTCTATGTGTGCACACACATCCCGGAGAGAAAGCCAATGTGACAAGTAGTGATCTAGGTGAGCAGTATATGGAACTTGATCTAGTAGATGGACTACTATTTTTGCAACTTTTCTGTAGATTTGAGTTTTTTCAAAATGAAAGGTTAAAAAAGGAGAGAAGGGGAGGGGAATGGAGAAAAAAGAGGAGGAGAGGGAGGGGCTTAGAAACATTCAAGGTCTGTAATCACTGTGGGGACGCTGCAGCCACCACCCACTGTCCTCAGAGACCTTATCTTGGCCTGGATGACCCTACTGGCTGCTTGTTACATTCACATCACCTGTACTCTCTTTCAAATCCATTGAGAAGAGACAGTGGGCAGAAGGAAGGGCATGCTCACCCTTTCACGGTGAGTTTGGGAGGCTGAGTGTGTCTAGGAACAGAGCAAGCTGCCATTCAGTTCATTCACAGTGGCCTTGCAGCACCTTCTATGGAATTTGGATTCCCTTGAAATCAACTAACTGGCATCCTTTTCCTAAGATACTTCTCTGTTCAATATTTCTGGGGGTCGTCTAGCTAGCTAACTAATTAATGAACTAACTAGCTAGCTAACTAGCTAACTAACTAGATAGTTAACACAGGGTTTTGTTTTTCTTTTCATGATGCCTAAAGCCCACCTTCCCAGCCTCCTAAGCTAGCCTTTGATTTGTGAGAAAAATATTCTCTCCCCACCACCACCAACAAGAAAATGACTCAGGAAATAGCGAAGAAGCACAAAATTCCTGTCTTTAAACCTTTTACAATTACCATTATTTATCTACAATAGTCCGCTGGAAGCTTGGGGTGGAGGCGGGGAAAAAGCATTGCATAAGAGGTCACAGAGAGAGAAATCTCTCTAAGCATGTTCCAGCCCCAGGAATTCTTGAAAGTCTGAGAAGGAAGGAAAGGTAATTATTTAAATTTTGTGAAATGCAGATTCTGTTCAGGTGCTATATTTTTTTTGTTTACATTGCTTTGCAGAGTTTCATCCTGTACACCATTAGAAAAATTTTTAGCTATATTATTATGCTCAAAGGGGCTACTCAAGCCAAAACCGGTTTGGCTCAGTGGATAGAGCGTCGGCCTGTGGACTGAAGGGTCCCGGGTTCGATTCCGGTCAAGGGCATGTACCTGGGTTGTGGGCACATCCCCAGTGGGAGATGTGCAGGAGGCAGCTGATCGATGTTTCTCTCTCATTGATGTTTCTAACTCTCTATCTGTCTCTCCCTTCCTCTCTGTAGAAAATCAATAAAATATATTTTTAAAAAAAGGGGGCTACTCAAATATCTCTATTTCATAGTCTCTGATTTGTAAATGAGTGTATAGTAACCACAAGACTGTGTCCTACCATTGAGGTTCTAATAACTGGAATTTGATTGTTTAGTTGCAAAGGGAGGAAGTAAGCTGATTTTGTGGGGAGTGAATAACATAAAGTCCCAGGAGGCAGCTGTGTGACTGCTCAAGTGTAGGCCTTGAATTTGTGCTAATTCCTTTCTATCCACAAGTGAAGAACAGAACTAAAACCGTTTAGAAACTTTTGTAGCAATTCATTAGAATAATTTTATTTTGAAATTAATAAAAAATTGGAGCCCCGTATTTTCTGTTTAATTTTTAAATTTTGTTTCCCTGATTTTATTTTTATTGTGTTTTACCAAAAACCCCAAAAACATTGGTCTGTGATGAACTGGGGTTGGGAGGGACTGTGTCTCTTTACTACAGCATAGACAATTGGAGAAGCACTGTGTTTGGGAACCCAAGGTTTGGCCTCTGTTAAATGTTTTGGACATTTTACTCCCATCTCTCAATTCTGCCTCTTTCTGTAAAAAGCCACTTCATCCTTCCTTCCCCATAGACTTCCAGTCTCCACTTCTCAGTTCCCAAAGCACACGATGGCTTTGACCGACCCCAGCATAGAATCACAGCCCCGTCTCACCATAGTGGGTGACCTTGGGGAAAGTCCTTGACATCTTGAGCTTCACTATTCTCCGCAATAAGAAGATATACTATTGTTCAGAGAATCATTTAAAGGATTAAATGAGATAACGCGTACCAACATTTAGCACACAAAGTGTACTCAGTAATTATTAGCTGGGATTCCCATTCAGAATTGAGTTGACTTATTTTTTAAAAGGTCTGCACGTTAGAAGAGATCAGTTAAAATGACTGTTAACAAATACTACTTCCTGTAAGTCTATGGGCATCACCCCTGCACTGCCAGATACAGCCTTACAGATTGCCCACTGCCCTCCAAAGGCACTGTTCTCACAGATGACAATATAAGCAGTCAGGGTGGAGGGGTCACACAGCACTCAGGTCCTCACTCTCTGTTAATCTATGAATAATACTAATCTTTAAATTAAAGGGAAAACATGAGGTTGGATCAGGAACAAACACTTTCTTGATTTTCAGACTCTCTTTATCATTATTAAAAAGAAAAATGAAATGATGAATACAAAAGTAAGTAATTTCAACACTTTCATATTATTTCAAATATTAG
Organism: Myotis lucifugus; assembly: GCF_000147115.1. Taxonomy (NCBI): domain Eukaryota; kingdom Metazoa; phylum Chordata; class Mammalia; order Chiroptera; family Vespertilionidae; genus Myotis; species Myotis lucifugus. The sequence continues at coordinate 913,030 of NW_005871203.1, read as the reverse complement.
CATCATGGCGATTCCTTAATTAAGAAGAACATTTATTCAACTGAAGTGGCTTAATAGATTCCAGAGTCTAATTTTAAGCCATGTTGCAAATAGAAGGCACATACTGAAAGATTGGAATGATTTGGGTGCTTAAATGTAGTGGTTCTTTGATCCACACTTCTCTCTCATTCTTTTCTCTAGGATTTCTGGGATAATCTATTAGAGCTATTGAAGAGAAAAATGTATCTGGACAACTCCAAATAGGAAAGGGGTAAAATGATAACATGTCAAAGAAAGTGAGTATCTACTTATTTATTAGATGATGGAGTACCGTTTAATCTCCTGAACCCAAGCATGGATGGGTCAGAATTTGGGTGCAAATGAAATGATATAAATAACAAAGTGGCAGTTTGGTGAAGTTAAGCCTGAACCATATTCATTCTGTATCTTCTGGACACGCAACTCGATGTTTTGCAATCAAATTACTGTTTTAGTCCCACTTCAGGGGCCATGATTAGCATATTTATTGGGTAATGATGAGCTATCAAATTTCAACCACTGGTCAGAAGCATGTTACTTGCCTGGTCCTGGGTGAATAGCCCAGAGCCAAACAGATGGCTCCTGGCTCTGTAATGCCAACAGCCTGTTGGAAAGCTCTGTCTTTACCCCTGACCCTGAGCAGCTGGAAATGAGGATTTAGTGAGAACAAAACAACCTTAGAACAGAAAAATCAATTGCATAAATAAGACGGACTTCTTGTTTGGGAGGATTAGGAGGAAAGCAAAATCACTGAGAATGTATGATCAGGCCATCTGAAATAGAAACAGCCCGTAATTCTAACGTGGAGGATTGTGTTTCTCTATTTGACATGACAATGTACACAGTATCTGGCCATTAAATGCACAGCATCTAGCATCAGACAATTGTGGGTTTCAACCTCATAAGTAACCGCCCCAAAACTGAGTGCGAGGAGCATTGATTATTGCTCACAAGTCTACTGCTTGGCTTGATGGTTATTCTCCCCTGGGTGGGACTTGGCAGGTCTCTTTCATGCTTCTTGGGTCAGTTGGCACATCACTCGGTATTGGCTATGTAGGGTGACCTCACCTGGAAGGCTCTTCCCATGATCTCTCATTCTGCAGTTGGCTGACATGAGCTCGTGCATATGGCGACCTCAGGGGTCTGCGAGCCAGAACAGAGCGTGCAAACTCTTGAGGCAGAGGCTGGGCCCTGGTACACTGCCGCACCCACTGTATTCAGTTGGCCATGGTAAGTCACAAGTCCAACAAGATTAACAGAGTGGAGAATAGATCCCGCCTCTTGACTGGAGGAACTGCAAGGTTCCATTGCAAGGGTGTGGCTTTCGGGTGAACTGTGGCCATTTTTGTGAGTAATCTACCATACACACTCATCAGATATTGGGCTTTGCATAACCTTTAGTTTCCTTGCATGTAAAATAGAAACAATAATTATATAGCTCTCAAGGTATTGTTGTGAACAGGAAAGGATATGAATGAAAAGGGTATGGCTCACTCTTTGGGCACACAGAAGCCCTCAGTGAAGTTGGTATTAACACCCTGTATTGTTACTTCTATTACTTTACCAGAACACCAACTTATTTAGGAAGACAGACAACTCCTGCTGGAGCTATTCTTTGTCCTGCACTGGCTGAAGCTACGTACCACCTCATTTAGTTCAGGTCATCTAGAATTCATTGAAGTCCATCTTTCTATTGCACACTCTGTTCCAGGCACATTGATGTTCTTAGTATTTCTCAGAGCAGCTAATACACAGTAGATACTCAATAAATATTGGTTGAATGAATGAATGTGTCCTTATCTGAAAACATCCATTTTTATTTTGTTTGTTTCTTGTATGTGTCACAAAGTCAATGTTGGAACACATTAACTGCACAATTTATATTTGCTGAATTAAAAATTTCCCTCCAATTCATATAACTTGACTATCTCTGTCCCCAAGACAACAACCCCTCCAAACATACCCACACACACTCCACTCCCCCAGGACAGATTTCTAGCCTTTACATTCAGTTTTGTCAAAAGAGTGTTGATCTTTGGGATTTCCTAAGAAATTTGGTGTTTACATTAGGTGCACCTTCCAGGCAAAGCAAAGATCTCTCCCCCTCTCCCCCAGTCTCTGTATATATAAACACATGTATATATACACACACAAACTCTCTGTCTCTCTCTACATATATGTACATAAATTCATACACACATGTAATTTATATGTATACATCATACATATATTTATCTTATATATAACATATAAATATATTTATTTTATAACATATAATATTTATATAATATATTATCTAATTATATAACACTTATATTTATATTACATAGTACACATATATTGATACAGTATACATATATAATATATTATATATAGTACATAATATTATCTATACATATAACTATATCTCACTGGATGTGTTCAGGTGTTTATTTTAAATCCAAGGTTAAATTATGTTGTTTTTTTTTAATTAGTCATTTATTTCCTATCAGACTACTCTGGGTATTCGGTCTCCGATGAAGCTTTTCTTTAAGATGATTGTTTGAAATACTGTTTAAAGGACCTTGGTTGTGTGACACCATGTGACTTGGAAAAAAGAAAGGACTAACCAAAGGAACTGGTGCGTTTAACGTGGTTTAGCAGAGATGTTGAGGAGGTACGCCAGCTGGGTTCCAATTTCCTAACACTGCTTGTAATTCATGTGTGCTATTACAACTAAACACTGTATTGCTTGCCTTTATGCTTGTTCTAGAACAATCCATGCTAAGTTTTCAGTTGTCACAACGTACAAGCTGTTCACTTCAGTGCCAGACAGGAGCAACACTTAGGTCTTGTGTTAATCTGCTATATATTTATTTACTGCTGCAATATCTCAATATAGTTTTGGGGTCCACATAAACCTTGGGGCAAAGGACTTTTGTTCCATGAACCTGCTTCCTGAGAAATGAGTTTGACCAGAGTCCAGTGACACAGAAGGTAAATGTACAATGAAGTTAATTAGATAATGTGGTAATCCATCACGTTCACACTGTGCATCCAACTCCAAATATATTTAATAACACAGCAGCGGGGCACTTAAAGAAATATCTGTGGATCAATGTGGAGAAAAGCCACATTCTGAAGCAAAACATTTATCATTTTAAAAGGTTTTGTCTGTGTCTCTTATTTTAATAGCTGAATTCTGTTTGTCTTCTCAGTGGTCTAGAGTCTTGGAGGAATCCTTAGCTCTTCTGTTATTTTTGATGAAAAGTATTGTTCTCATTTGGCCACTGGTTATAACTTCCAAACTGAAAGCAGGTCACCCTGTAATTTCAAGGAAACAAGCGAAAAAGTTAATACAATACAGCACCAGAGGAAAATGTCTGAGGCCTGCAATTGCCATCAGTTGATGGGCCAGGTGGCTGTTTTCTGAAGTGGTACCCAAGGGCCGAGCCAGGCCCACTGGAGTCATTTCAGAATTCTAATCTAGTATGAAGGTCAGGAATAGGATGGATGGGAAACAGAGCAAAGAGCAGGTCTTAGGATTTAAAATTTTGGTATTTTTTCCCTTTAAGTAGAAAATATTAAATCACCACAAGGCCCTCCCATAATTCAGATAGTGAGAGGAAAGTAGTCTTAAAATGCATTTCAGCATATGACATTTCCTAAAATGCCAAAATTCTCAATATGTACACTCTGGATGAACTGATCAGGTGTGCAGATTTACTGAGGAAGGAGTGAGCTGGCTCTATTTCAAGCTCAGAATGACTTTGGACATGAGAACCTGTTTGTCTGCCCACATAGAGGGTGGAGTCTAACAACAATGGGGGTTTGCTTATTTATTTTTTACTCCTTTCTTTAATTTGGGTAATATTATGGGCTTGTTTCTTGAGTAATTTTTAAAGTTCAGAGAGTAATATAACAACTGTTTTCTTAGGACTCACAGTTGAGCATTGTTATGAATGTATATATTCTTTCATATTTTTTCTAAAATGACACATTTTAGATAAATGTGAAGTACCTTTTGATACCAACTCAATCTCATTTTCTCTTAATTTCCTCAGTGGTAACCATAATTATCAATGTGTTTTTAAAAGTATATTTTTATCATATACATATTTGTGATTTCTGTGTCTGTGTATTTGTATTATCATATAAAATTTTGTATTGTGATGAGATATTACACATTTACTTTCTGATGTTTATTAATGTTGAGATATATTGATTTAGGCTATTCATTTTAGTAGCTTCATGGCACTCCGTTATGAGACAATACCACAATGTATTTATCTAGATCCTTGTAGATGGACATGTAGGTTCTTTCCATCTTTTGATTTTTACCCTCCCCCCTCAAAAAATTCTCTAATAAGCCTTCTTGTATAAGGTATATGCAGGGTATTTTTTATTGACCTCTAGAATATGTATTTTTAAAAGTAATAATGATGTCCAAGCATAAATGCATTTAAATTTTCCTCCAAATGACTTTAAAATTGATAGTCCCAACATTGTTTGTTGAAGTGCTCCTCTCCACATACTTACAAACACTCGATATAACTGGGGTCCAGATTCCTTGGCTTTAATGAGAGGTGGATGAGTTTGGAATCACTCATTTTCTCTCTAGATATAATGCTCTGTGACAGAATGCCTTACTTGGAATCATTGCTTTTCCCTCCCCTATTCCTCCCCTCCCCTCCTCCTCTCCTCTCCCGCTTCTCCAACCTTTCTACAATCACATCCATACCCATGGCTTCAATTGCCACCTACATGCTGAGGACAACCAGAGTTCAAGAGCAGATAGTGTTTCCATGAGAAGGCATCAACTCTGGGTCGAGGGAGATGGCGAACAGAGTCAGTGGTGTCTTCCCCAGTTGACGTGACTGTGTCTGTCACATCGTGGATGGTCAGTAAAATAGTTGGAAATCAATGGATCTTAGATAAAGGTAGAATTAAAAGATATGTTGCAAGGTTCTATAACTTTCTCAGCTTGCGGAAAGAACCGTTAATGGAATGGTTCTTTAAGTGGCCATTAGGTAAAAACATAAGTGACAGAGGTCTTGCTGGATCTTGCCTTCTTTTTCAGGTCCCTTATTTTATTTTTTGGTCTCATCTTTAACCAAACTGTTTAATAGAAAATGTCCCAAGTTTTGTTCTCTGAATAAAATCGATATTGTTTAGTAATTTTTTGTTATTTGTTTTTTATGAACAGAGTATTTTTTTAAAAAAAAATTGGAGTAGTCTGAGAATGACCAGAATTTAAATTTGAGTAGATCTGACCCGTGGCAACACCCGAACCACAGCCCCCATGATTCTGTAACTCTGGGATAAATGGGTTCTGTCTCGCTTCACAGCACACTTGAAAATTTGAATGCGTAGTAGACCAGAGTTTGGGGAGCTGGCTCATTCCCTTTCCTGACTAAGGAAAATTCTCAGGGGACAATGAAAAAGTTTGTAATAGAACTGGTTTATAAGACACTTATTTTTAACCTTCACAAACAAAAGATAAATTTTATTTTGTCATTGTTTTTCTATTATTGCCCTTATGGACAATTTTTCTTATCAAACTGGAAAGAAAAGGCATGGCAGAAGAAAGTTCTACAGCTTAGCTCAGCTGGGAGTTGAGTGCTTGAAATACCCCCAGTCTTTTATGAGTTACTTAGATAGATAACAAATAACCTTATTAATTTTCCATGGAAAATACTCATAAGAAGGCTGATGTTTTCTTCCTGAGCTAAGAGGTAACATGATTGTAATGGATACTTGTTTGTTTGTTTTGATTTTATTTATTCTAATTAATTGATGTATTTGTGTATATTATTTCATTTGCTGCCTAACTTTAGTTCATTTTTCTTCTAGTTATAGACCAAGTTTTATTAGGGAAAAATCAGTCTTTTCTATCAATGACATTTAACCGGGATCAGTCATGTGACTTGGGCTTATCTCTTTACCCTCCCATCACAGGGACTAGGTTAGATTAAGGTACATGAAATCCAGCGCATCTCAAAATGTTGATTGAGCGGAATTCTCTTTTCTGCTGGTATTGAATCTATGAGCCCATCAGTTTGTGTCTATGGGCAGCTACCTTCCACCAGATAGAATCTGAATATAAGGCCAACCTGGAGAACAGAGATGCCAGTGCCCCTATGTCCTGGTGACATCATTTGACACTTTAAATGAAGCCTGATGGTGCACCAGTTCAAATTCTGCACTTTTCAGTTACATGAGGAAGGAAATCACCTCTTAGCTCAAGCAAATGTGAGGTGTGTTTTTGTCATTTGCAACCAAAATAGCTTAAACAGATCTGCTACCTCTGGCAGAGAATTATCTACACTAATAAAAGAGAAAGATGCAAATTGACTATACCTTTGCTATACCCACCAGCCAATCAGGAGTGAGTATGCAAATTAACACAAAAAGATGGTGAGTTAATTTGCATACACAGGCACGTAGCGGCCAGGGGTGGGGTGCGATGCAGGCTTCCACACGGCCCCAGCTGATCCAGACCTCTGGGCAGCGTGGGAAGGCAGAAACGTGGCCCCAGCTGGAGTGAAGGTGGTGCCGGCAGCCAGGGGAAGGAAGGCCCATTCTTGCATGAATCTTTGTGCATCAGGCCTCTAGTAGAATGATAAATGTGTTCTAATGTCATTCTTTAGCATCTAGAAAATCCAGAATCTAGAAGAACAGAGAATCTAGAGACTAAATGGCTACATGAGAAGGATCAAAAAAAGTAGTAGAGAGGTTAGCCTATAGATTCAATCGGAGAATATAGAAATACTCTAGTTGGAAAATGGAGGCTCAGGCTTAGTCTTCTTTGATGGTAGTTGAAAAGTTTAGGTAAAAGTTGGCCCCGATAGTTTTCCACTGTTCCTAGGCCCTCCTCTCCTGTGGAGGTGGGTTCATAGTATTAAGGAAAGACCCTGACTAGTCCTAAACACCTGCCTCTGTTACATAAACTTCCTGAGAATTTAAACACATAATAAATATGAGTCCTATCCATCAATAGAACTCATGGTGAGGGAATGGCCATAAAAATGCAAGCTATTTAGGGAGAGATATACTGTTAGTAGAAAGAGATTTGAAAAGCATTAAACATGGGATCATTTTCTTTACAAAAACATCTTGTCTCCGTTTCTGTCTCCTTGGAACATTAAACACAAATGAGTTCAAGTGAAATATTAAGTCTTTTGATGATTTATGGTTAATAGTAAATTCAGAGAAAAACACACCAATTTGAGGCATTATTGTTATTAAGGGACAGCCAGTGCTCCCATCTTCTGCAATCAGGGTGTTAACTCACATCCTCTTTTTTGTATATTCAGTCATGGTCATTTTAGAGGCAATACACATAACCACATCTCCTATTTCTTCACCACGGCATCTTCTGGTTGGAAAGCTTGCACAGTTTAATATTTTCCCCAGCAGACAAGTTTGAAGCCTTTATTTTACTTTCAGAGAGAAGACAGGAGATGATGCTCCTGCAAGTGAAAAACAGGTCTGGATGCTGCGTTATCAAGCTCTGGCCCCAGAAAAGTTTCCTTTCGATGGTTTCAGAAAGGAAGGGAGAGGGAGAGAGAGATAGAAACATCAATGATGAGAGAGAATCATTGATGAGCTGTCTCCTGCATGCCCCCCACTGGGGATTGAGCCTGCAACCTGGGCATGTGCCCTTGACTGGAATCAAACCCAGGACCCTTCAGTTCGCAGGATGATGCTCTATCCACTGAGCCAAACCAGCTAGGGTCAAAACCTTATTTATAAACGATGATAGGAGTAAAAACACCTAGAACTGAAAGGCAGTTGGCGGTGTTCTTTGACAATTGAACACTCTGAGAAAGACAGAGGGCTTATCAGGTCCCCACTCCTGGGTGGAAATCTTCTTACACTTTGTTCGAACACCTTCGCTGCACCCTGAGCAATGGCCAATAATAGGAACAGCCATCTCCTCCCTCCAAAAACAAATAAACATTTGTTTTCCAAAGGGTCAAAGAAAAATAGAAAGTTTCAAAATTATCTTAATGGGCACTCCCATGACCACCACTATGGGTAACACAATGAATGAACATGAGTTAATTTACTCACAATGAATTAATGTACTGACCACAGACTGACCCATCCAGTTCAAATAATTCTTAACAATTCCCAATGAGCCTATTATGGTAGCAAAAGAATACACCCTGAGTCTGGGAATAAGTCGAGGAGAGGACCATCATGTGAAGTCCTAAAATATAAATGAAAAGGTGAACTAGCAGGGCAGAACACTTTCCAACTTTTTCCTCTGAGAAGTTATTCCTAGTTTCTCCCCCCAAAGAATCTCTTGTTTCTCATTCTCATACTACAGCCTACCTTTCATTAGAAACATTCTCAATGTTGAAAATTTTAAATGCATTTGTATAAATCCTCAAGGGCAGAGACTGTGTAATTCTTTGGCTCATCGTAGAATTCCCAGAGCCTGATGCTGTGCTTGACACACAGACACATAAATATTTGTGAATGAGTAAAACGTTTTTCCAGAAAGAATATCCACTGAACATTGTTGATTGTGGTAGTTGGAGGGAAACCCTAGTGTTAAGCACTAGGGGAATTGCTTTAAATACGTTTTGGTACATCCGAAATAATGAGATGGCATGACATCCCCATTATTAACATTTTCAAATAATTTTTAAGGGTGTTGGTACATGGATGCAGTGGTTAGTGAAGAAAGGCAGGACGAAAGTCTGAACAGCTCTGAATAATTTAAAGAAATTTACACAATTATTTCCCTTTTATCTCGTTCCTTTTCTGTTTCTCCAATTAATTGCCTTAGAATAACTTTGTACCTCTCCAGGCTCCTCAGATAGGAAGGTAACCCCATGGGGATGTACAAGTGGAGCTTAAACTTCTTTGTGAAACTGCCTCGCTCCTCTCAGGCTTGGACCCAAGTGTTATTTGACTTCCAATGTGCCACATGCATCATATACACAAAGAATTCCCCTAGGATTCTTCCAGGCACTTAATTTCCGTGGAAGATGCCAGAGACTTCCAGAAGCACAAAGGGGATTCTGTTCTATGGGACAAGACAGAAGAAACTATTGCTCTGCTTTCCTGAGGTGGCTGGGACTGGGCATAAAGTTCATTTATATTGCTACACAGTAGAGGGAGTTTCTCAAATCGCCTTCCAGACAATACTGCTTCTTAGGGATCCTTATATGGTGACCCAAGGAGGAAGGGTTTTCTGACCCCAAATTTGGAAAACCCCATATAATAAGTCTCCTTGAAATCTACAAACTCTATTTGCATATTAAAGGTTCAGAGAAATCTTCAGCCAATTAGAAAAACTGGTTGTTACTCACAATGAAATAATACACTTATTGCACCAGATGACATTATTTTTAGGTATATCTATTACACGAACATGTGGCCACTACCCACCCTTTTACTCTTAATAGCAAGTTAATAACATCATTGCACCTTTGTCCTTCTGAAGGATAAAACCCAACACCTTCCTGCAGTTTCCAGATTCTCGAATACCACTATAATGCATAGTTTTGTTCATAAAATCCAGAACAACATAATTGTGTAAGCGTTACAGCTTACACACCGTGGAGAGCATCACCAAGCATTGTGGAGCAAGCTAGCACCGATACAAATCAGTTGGGCTTACTCACTTACTAAGGAACTTATTTCTCCATACAGATCACACAACTCAAATCAATGAATAACAAAATTATAAATGACCATCAATGGTGAGCTTATGGTGGGTCTTTGGGCCACTGTGGGAGAGGTGGTTTATTAGTATGAATACTGTAGTATCTGTATACAAAATGGGTTTAAGCAATAGATGGCTTAATTTTTCTAAATTGTCTTAACTACCTAAAACCACCAGGTGTACAGGTGTCACACTTGTGTGAATACTGCCTACTTGAATAAGTATTAGGAAAAAATGCCCACAGCACACCAAACCTGTGATTTTCCAGAAGAATTGGCCTAGAGCAGCGGTTCTCAACCTGTGGGTCATGACCCCTTTGGCGGTTGAAAGACCCTTTCACAGGGGTCACCTAAGACCATCCTGCATATCAGGTATTTACATTACAATTCATAACAGTAGCAACATTACAGTTATGAAGTAGCAACAAAAATAATTTTATGGTTGGGTTACAACATGAGGAACTGTATTTAAAGGGCCAGAAGGTTGAGAACCACTGGCCTAGAGTGAGGCTAAAGAAGGTGTGAGGTTTTAGATAATGAGTAGATTTAAAGAAAAATAAGCATTAACAGTATGAGTGATACATGCGAATCTCTAAGGGGTTATGCGAATGACTGAGATTTGGGAAACTGATTCTACTGTCATGAGATAGTGTTAACTACCAGTCTCCCCAATCAAATGAAGTGGATCCCACACCTGACTATGCTTTGGAACCGTGTGGGAAGCTTTACAAATACAATGCAATCTCCATCCCAGACGATGACCTCTGAATCTCTGCATGTGGGATATGGGCATCAGTAATTCTTTAAAGCCCCAGTGACTCCAGTGTGCAGCCAGGGTTGAGAACCACTGGGTTAAGGTATTGTCCTAATCTTGCTATTGTCCCTAATTCACTTCTTTCCAGCTGTTTCTGGATCTTTCTGATTTGTCTGTACCCACCCCACGTCAGTCCACCTAGCCAACGTGGAAGAAAACACTTCAGGACTGAATTAGCAGGTGTTTACTCTATTATTTAAGCAGTTACATTCTATTACCTTCCTCTCCTCCATGTACTTTACACCCACCCAGGATTTTGGCCAGTCTCCCACTCTGAAACTCCTCTTAACTATAACGGGGGAGGTTAAAGATGATCTATTTGCATAACAATGATTTTTGTCTTATTTTTAGTCTATAAATAACTACCAACTACCCATTTAATCTACTCAACATGTGGACATTATGCATGAAAAAAGAAAAGGTTTAGCCTGATACATCCAGACTGAGTGCCTAATACTTCCATTTGTGACTCTAGGACTGAGACATGGAATAGCAACCCCACAAACCACAGGAAGTCAGATATAGAAAGTTTATTCACCTGCCTCCACATTGACCTGTTTCTTCTCTTACACCTGTTTCTTCTCTTACACCTGTTTCTTCTCTTACACTTGCTTTTTCTAAATGACTGCAGATGTAGAAAGGAGCTGGATCTTCTCTTTCCATTCATCCAAACTTTACAACCAACACTGCAGCTGCAGCTCTGTCCCCACCAATCTTCTCTCATCTGCCATCAACTCCTGCCCTATTAACTCCTTCATTTTGTGAACCTGCAGCTTGACAGTAGATTCTCGGTATTCAAAAGGGATCTGATACAATTTTGTGAGCTTAGTGAGCATCTCTATAGCCAGTATTGTCAAAGGACCAGTTAGTAAATATTTTCAATTTTGTGGCTCATACAAAATCTTGATACAACTCCACTCTGTCGTTGTAGCATGAAAGCCATCCTAGACAATATGGAAAGGAACCAGTGGCTGTGTTCCAATCAAACTTTATTTAAAAAAACAGGTGGAGGGCCACATTTAGTTTTCTAACCCTTACTTTATAGCAGTGGTTCTCAACCTTGGCTGCACATTAGAATCACCTGGGAATCTTTTTAAAATCCTGATTTCTGGGCCTCATCCTCCAGAAATTCTGTTTCTTTGTTATGGGGTGGGGCCACAACATCAGTAACAAAGAAACAGAATTTCCGGCCAAACCGGTTTGGTTCAGTGGATAGAACATTGGCCTGTGGACTGAAAGGTCCAGCCAAGGTTGAGAACCACTGCTCTACAGCATACAAATGTCCCCACAAAACAGAGTAAAGTAAAACTGAGAATCTTAGTGACTTCTTTATAACGTTACAATTTATAAGTACCAGTAAAGTCGCTTAGAAAACTATTAAAGTTAATTCTGCCCCAAAGTGAGCTCTGTACCATTGCACATTGTATCAGTATGATTTTAATACTGGCCACGAGCTTACCTGAACTGCACATAGGAGGACAAGCAGAGAGCAATGACTCTGTGCCGAGATGCACAGGCCGGACTACAGGCCCCGAGCCAGCCCCTGTGACCCAGTTCCACACATCAGTCCTTAAAGGGCTATGCTGTTGACCTTCAGCACCCCTGTTGAAGTGTGGAAATCAGCGTTTACATTTGTGCGTGCTAAGGCTCCTGGGTGTCTGGCCTTCAGCACTAAGGTATACACCTTCAATCCTTCACTAAGGTATACACCTTCAATCCTTCACTATTCTGTTTTGTTTGCATGAACTGGTTACGTCCACCCACCAGTTTGCTACTCCCATTTATCCACATCTGCCACAGCATTTGGCAGAGGGCCAAATACTCTGTCAATAAATGAATATATTTTGATCACACAATCACTGGGTTAAGACATTGTCCTGGCTTGGGCATTGCTTCTGCTTCTAAATAATTCACAAGTGAATGCATATTGATTACATGAGTGAGAAATATAGACCCGTTCTAAGTGAATTAAGCTGAAGTGATGGGATCCTTGTATAGGGAAGGTCTCCATGACATAGAGCCATTGGTAATCTTGTCCTGGTTCTTAAATAGTGTCACTGATCTGGGGACAATCAGGAAGTTCAAATTACTTAGCACTTATTATTCGTATATATAGCAATTCTTTACCGAGGTGTGGCATACCTCTACCTTCTGCTCTGTCCCAAGTGTTGAAGCAACAGGGGACAAAGCATGGTCTCTGCCCTGAGGAGCTCTATGCAAGAGGGAAAGTTGGACACTCTACAGGCAGAACTTAGTTCTGCTGTAAAACAATTCAGGGCGTTGAGAGAGAGTCAGAGGGAGAGAGAGAGGAGAGAGAGAGAGGAAGAAGAGAGAGAGAGAGAGAGAGAGAGAGAGAGAGAGAGAGACCAGATCCTTAGTGAGGTCTAGGACAGCTTTCTGGAGGGCATCACAGTTGAGAACATGGAAGGGATGGATGAGTGGAGGTTAGGTGAGTGAAGGACAGGCTCAAGGTGAAAGACAAGGTGTTCCAAGAAGAGAAAGTTGCTTTGCAAAGACCTGGAGCCAAGTCACATGATCTCAGTGTTTGTAGAAAACTGCTCACTAACTGTGCAGCCGTGGGATGTGTGACTTCCGTGCGGTGTGTCCTGCCCCAGCAGCCTGAGAGGGTGGGCAGTCTGGTTCACCAAGCTGATTTAACACACGCACACAGATACTTGAAAAATTGGTGCAAATGCAGTATGAGTTATCTTCCCAATGAAGTTAAAACTGGGAGTTGATTGTGAGGGGTGTTTGTGGCCTCTCTTCCCTTTGACGCCTGTTAGGACATGATGGATTGTGATGGACCTTGGAGTGTTTGCAACTACATAATTCTCCTTTATCAACACAGCCAACCTTGCTGGACACAGAAGTGAGGCAATGGTTGGAAGGCATATTATCCCTGTCTCCAGACACACACCACCTGTGTCCTGATCAACCAACATCTTCACCCCCCTCCCTCCATTCTGCTCCCACTGTGTCCTCGAGCACATCTATTAATGTATCCCATTCCAACATTGACTTGTTTTAAAGGGCTCTCTGGGTTTGAATTTTCATTCAGAAAGACCATCCTTTTGTGTTTTGGTAGCATTTGTAGTGCTGAGTACACACACACACACACACAGAGCACACAGCACACACCCCCTACACATGCATTCATTCTAGCATACGTTTGAGTTAAAGAGTAAGAGTAGGCTGCTCAGATAAAGATTAAGAAAATGGTAGTTTCGCCCTAACTGGATAGAGCGTCAGCCTGCGGACTGAAGGGTCCAGGTTCAATTCCGGTCAAGGGCACATCCCCAGTAGGGGGTGTGCAGGAGGCGGCTGATCGATGTTTCTCTCTCATTGATGTTTCTAACTCTTTATCCCTCTCCCTTCCTCTCTGTAAGAAATCAATAAAATATATTTATATATAAAAAAGAAAATGGTAGTTCAGGTGGTACATGGATATTTTAATAACCATAAATGACTGACATTGAAAAATATCCTATATAATAAAAGGCTAATATGTAAATTGTCCCCTCGGAAGTTTGACCAGGAGACCAGGAGTTTGATCACTCACTATGATGTGTGATGACCACCAGGGGGCAGCGTGGAACATGGCAGGTGACCAGCGGCGGCAGGGGCAGCCAGGAGGCCGGGAACCTGATCAGCCCTGATTGCAGGCCAGGTCTAGGGACTGTACTGTGCACAAATTTCATGCACTGGGACTCTAGTTATTTTAATAAACAGAATATGTGTTTTTGGAGTCTGATTGTAGATTCTGCATAGTATTTTGGGAAAGTTACTCCATCTCTCTGATGCTCAGTTTTTAAATCTGTGGAATAGTTGAACGAAGCCTACAGCACAGTTTTTGGTTTTGAGAGCCCTAATTCAGACATCGATACAAGCACTGAGCTGAGTGTCTAGTATGTTGCATGTAGTTTGAATGTTAGTTTTCTTTCTCCCTCACTCCCATGTGTCTCCTACTATATTTCTATAGTGTTTTCCTTCAGAGAGAGCTGAATCTAATCTTTATTACCTACCCATCATTACCCAGAATGCAGCTTTCCCCCTGAATTTACACAGGACTTTTTCATTCAGTTCCTAGCTCTCCTTCATTCCTTTTCAAAATCATTGAGCAAAAGGGAAAATTGCATCTTTTGGACTGTTTCTGGCTGTGCAGTCAGCATTCTGATGCAGGACACCACAGCTCATGTTCCCAATTTCTAATGGCCATGTCGGCTGTGATGGTGTGAAGATGTTTTTATTGTGGGCTTGGTGGGACAATAAAGCATGCAGGAGGTAAGTTATTGGCACTGGAACGTAACTCGCGCCTCATATCCCCCAGACATTATGAGGTTTTAAATAATAGAAAAAACACAATTTCCTACCGATAAACCCATTTTTAACAAAATTCTAAAATCTAGGCTTTATTTGTATTTCACCAACTTTTTTCATTAATGTTCTCTCTCTGTTCCAGAATCCAGTCCAGGGTACCACATTGCTTTTAGTTGTTATGTCTCCTTTGACCCGCTGGTCTCTGACTGTTTCTCCATCTTTCTTTACTTTTCATAACAGTGAGAGTCTGGAGGAAAACAGGCCCCTATCCTGAAGAATGTCCCCCAATCGGGGCCTGTCTGATGGGCTCTTTTTTCATGGTTTGACTGAGGTCATGGGTTTGGGGGAAGGAAAGCAAGGGATGAAGTGACCCCATCACATCCCATCAGGTTGTACTTGACAGCCACAGACGTCTCTAATGGTGTGAACCTTCATCATCTGGTGGAGGTGGCACCTGCTGGGTTTCTCCACTGCGTTACTGTTTTTACCTTCCCTTAAGCTGCTTTTTGGTGGGAGCAAGTACTCAGTCTAGCCCACTCTCCAGGGGGAAGGGGCGGAGGCTATCGCCGGGAGGCAGAAAGAGCTAAAGCTCTTACATAGAATGCTTCTGCAAGGAAAATGTATCAGCTTATTTAAAAATCTGTTTTTGAGTATTTTTGCTTTATAAATCAAACTCCAAACGATCTAATAAAACTCACACCTGGAGTGGTCTTGATATTCCCTCTGGTCCTTGTGCTTTGAAGTGTTTATATAACAAAGTGTTGTTGAAATGTATTTCTATTTTCATCTGTAAAACAGAAAGAATTGTCTCAAAGTCTAGTCTCTCTTTTTTCTTTGGAAAAAACAAACAATCTCCACATTCAAATGTTGGAAGATATACAATCCCATGGGGATTTAGCAAAAAGAACAATGGATCGCTGCAGGTTAGAAAGCATTCCTGCCAGTGTTCATGGAGCATTTTCCTAACCTAAAGCGCACTTACCTAGAGTGGTTTCTTCAATGCTGCTGCAAATAAATGATGGCTGGTCTCATCTCTGCTACTTTGGCTAAAGAAGGTGGGCAGGTATTTCGGAGACGACCTCCACCTCGGTAACACTTCCACCATCCACAGGTGTGATTGGTTTAAGTCAATTTGAAAACATTATTCAATCAGAAAAGAAACACTTACTGAATACCTATAGGGAGATAGGCCTGGAGATGCACCAGAAATGTACCTGCCCCACGAAATGATGCCAGGTGCTCGTTGCTCCAAAATTATTACTTTGGAGCTAGTAAGTTGAAAAGATATTTACTCTTCAATGTGCTCATTGGCTTTTTCCTCTTTGCTTAGGGAAATGGCAAGGACAAAAGCTGGGTGGCTGAATTTAACTCGGTGCCTTGTTTGAAGAAGTCAGAGGTTCAGACTTTGCTCTGAGAGCTTCAGTGGGGACTGAACCACAGGGTACAGAGGGCGAGCTCCCTTTGGCCAGTGCCTCATGTGCAGGTGTGTGGCCTCAGGGTCTGGTGCAGTCAGTACCTGGCACGCTGCCGGAGTCCATTCATTGTCTTCACTAGCTGAGTTTAGACAGAGACCCCCCCCAAAAGCTAGTAGCCATTGAAAGTCCTAGCAAAGATCAGGGCTTGAAAGTCCTAGCAAAGGTCAGGGCTGTGCACCACCCAGTTAATCTAGGAACCACTCAGTTAATTTAGGTAATAATAGTTGAAGCATCCCCACCTTAGTTCCCTTAATTCCCATTTATTATTATGTAAATCCTTGCTGATGGGCTAGTCTGCCTGTTAATGGGGTCACCTGCCTAAGGGCTATGCTATGAGTGCATCCCAGATCAATAAAAGCTTGGTGAGACCTAAGCACAGAGAGGAAGTCCTTCGGGACTTGCCCGCCTGGTCCTCCAATATTGCAAAATTATCTCGTGTCTTTTTCTCTCATTTGCTGTGCGGCTCCTCTTTCAGGTACTGAACCCTACTCCACGCAAAACGTGGAGGGAGTGTTACTCGACAGCACGCGGAAGGACAGTAATATTAATTGAGGTCATTGGCCTTTGTCTAAAAAAGGGGGAAGAATCCAATACATTTCCATGATTACTAAATAATTTTATTAAGCAACATCACCCTAATAAATTCAATAAAGATAAAAAAGAAGAAAAATGTGGAAGACATTTTAAAAACTCAAAGAAAGCAAATAGCACAAAATATTTTAATTAATAAATTATATCTCATCAAAATGAAAACTTTTTGAAAGATGCCACCAAGAACACCAAAGGCAAACCTTGCATTGGGAGAAAATGTTTTCAAATTAAATATCTGACAAAGGACTTGCACCTAGAATATATTAAGAATACCTTATAACAGTAATAAGAAGACAGATAACAAAAAATGAACAAAATATTTGAAGAGATACTCACAAACGTGTTGCCCATTCACATAAGTCATATGAATGGTTTATAAGCAAAAGGAAGGTTACCTCACATCAACAGTCAACAAGGAAATACAAATGCAAGCCATACTGAGGTAATGATGCACATCTATTGATTGGTGACAATAATAATAATAATAATAATAATAATAATGAAGTGACTCTGCCAAATGGGGGAAATGTCAAGCAATGGAAGACTTGACAGTCAGGGGAAGTGTAACATATTTCATTCACTTTGGGTAATAGTTTGACGGATTTTTAAGAAGTTAAATCTATGCTTATCCTAAGACCCGGCAATCCCCCTTAGGTATATACCCAAGAGAAAAGGAAAAACATTACACCAAAACCTGTATTTGAAGATTCATAGTGGCTGTATTTGTAATAGCCCCAAACTGTGAATATACTATAACTTTTTCCACTCAAATGTTCATCGGCAGGTGAATGGAAAAGTTATAGTATATTTATACAATGGATAGTACTCAGTAATAAAAATGAACTACTGATACATCCAACTACTATTGACTAAACTTTACAATAATTATGCTGAAAGAAACCAGACACAAAGAATGCATACTGTGTGATTCCATTTATATAAAAATTCTAGGGCACATCACTAAATCACTAATCCCTCTGGACAGAAAGCTGGTCAGTGATTTCTGGGGGTGGGGTGTGAGGAGAGGAATGAACCCCGATGAGGTATGAACAAATTTGGGGGAATGATGAAAATATTTGAGATCTTGATTGTAGTGATAGCTTTAGAGATATATACACGTGTTGAAACTGATCAAATCGTACAATTTAAATGTAGGCAATTCATTTACTTCAATCACATTTTGATAAAGTTGTTAAAGGAAACCTTACAAAGGCTTAATGTTATGTTCAAATGACCTGATTGCCTGTGGTATAACCCAGGGGATATTATTGGAATGTGAATTCTTTCTAGAGGCGAGAAATGACATCCTACATAACACTGGTGATTTAAAGTGAGAACAATGTCGAGACCCAATCATATCAAAGTAATAATTATTTGTCTCAGAAACTACCTAGATGATTGCCTGCAGATATGGTGGTTTAAAATATTCTGAAATTACAGTTGGTCCTTGGCATTCATAGTCTCGACATTCAATTTCAACAGCTCCCAAGACACCTCCAAGGCAGAGGGTGGGTTGCAGCGGGTAATTTGCTGAGACAGAAACTTATGAATACACGGCAAGCCAGGCATGAGATGCAAGCCATGTAATTCCTGAGTGGCACCACCCACTGGTACATCTTCACACTGTGGCTTGTGGCCCTAAGTGATGTGTGTGTGTGTGTGTGTGTGTGTATCTGTTTATAACAGGTAACTTATCATAGAAAGGGGGAAAGCTGGTTAACTCAGGGTGTGAGGGTTTGCACATCAATCTTAACAGAAGTGTGCTTATCCATTGATTGATTCAAGGGATAGTCACTGAACTTGGACCAAGTGCCTAGCACTGAGGATACACCAGGCTTTTTCCTCCTGATCTCACAGTCCACCAGAGGAGACAGACATCAATCAAATAATCACCAAAGGCCACATGAAAAACCATTATTAATGCAGTAATGAATGCCAGCTCCCACGATGGAAACTGAGGGAGTGTTTGCTGTGGGAGGTCAGTCAGGCTTGCCTGAGAAACAGGGTTTGAACTGAGACTAGAAAATAAAGCAGAGCCTGAGGAAAGGATAGGACGGTGGACAGAGTGCCATGGGGGTGGGAGGGTGGGGCTGGGCACAGTTACATCCTATATAATAAAAGCCTAATATGCAAACTGATCTAATGGCAGAACGACCAGTAATTATGATGCACACTAACCATCAGGGGGCAGATGCTTAACCCAAGAGCTTTCCCCAGCCCGCAGGCTGCAGGCCAGCCAAGGCAGGTGCCAACTGGGGCCCCTTGATCACCCTGCCAGTTGCCCTGCAGAGGGATGTGACCGGCGGTGGCGGGAGGGTGCAGGGCTGGCTAGTCGGCGGCTCCAGGCTGGCCAAGGTGGGTGCCAACAGGGGCCCTCCAATCACCTCGCTAGTCACCCCACAGATTGGCCCTGATCGCTGGCTAGGCCTAGGGACCCTACCCTTGCACAATTTCATGCACTGGGCCTCTAGTAAAATATAACACATAGGTTGTCAAGTGTAACTTAACTTTGGAAATTTTATAAAACTTGAGTGTCAAAGTGTTGAGTTTTAGAGGAAACTATTAGAATAGTTAAAAAGAAAAGGACCAAGAACAAAGTCATTTAAAGAGTCTGTGTAAGTGTTTTACTCGGCTATCCCCCAGAAAGTTCTAGGTGTCTAAGTGCCTTTTCTGTCCTGCACAGATGAGCAAGCTGAAGTCTGTGCAGCCGGGCAGCTGAGTCCAAGCTGCATGAGTCACCCTCCCTTTACCAGCTCCTCCAGGAATCAGGAGATTCCCCTAGCTCATTGCTGAACTTGGCAATACAACTGCCTTGGAGCAAATAATTTCAGTGGCTAGCAGTCTTCCAGAGAGATGAACCTGGAAAGAAAATTGTCAACTAGCTAGCCAGTCCGTGTCCCCAATAAGCCTGGGTTCAAAGTGATGCTCTCTCTGAGTGTTATGATTCTGGTCTGCCAAATTCAATGTCTTTATGATGTGTTTGTGATAATGGTTTATAACCAGAACGATTAATCTTTTCAAAATCCCACCTGCTGCAAAGCTTCTCCATCAGTTAAAAGGAACTCTCAGGTGCGGAAAAATAAAAATGGCTTATGTCTATGATTTTACTGTGATTGAAAATTTATGAAATTTAGATGGAGGGACAAATAAAAGAAACTACTTGGGATTAAAAAATGATGGTTGCTCTGCTGGTGTGGCTCAGTGGTTGAGCATTGACCTATGAACCAGGAAGTCATTGTTCAAGTCCTGGTCAAGGGACATGCCCTCTTTGGGGCTTGATCCCAGTGTGGGGGTGCAGGAGGCAGCCGATCAATGATTCTCTCTCATCATTGACATTTATATCTCTCTCTCCCTCTCCCTTCCTCTCTGAAATTAATAAAAATAATTTAAAATTATGGTTGATGCATTTGAGAAGAGAGAGAAAGAGAGATGGATAGACATATATAGAGAGAGTAAAAGGAAGTAGAAAGTAAGATGAAGAGGAAATGATTTTGTTTGTTTGCCTTTAAATACTGCCTCCAGTAGGAAGCCTTGACTGAAGGCTGGGAAAATGGTTGTACACTCCATTAAAACATGCAAGGATAAAATTCAAATAATTTCTTTTAAACACATTCAGAACAGGTAACCCATCACAGAAAGGGGGAAATAGACATGATGGGCCCTGCTTTGCCTATGGTGAAGTTCAAATGAAACAGGATAGGAAAATATTTTTCAACTGTAAAGGGCCATCTAGAATAAGGGATTATTTCCATGATGGTTATCAATTTCTACCCCAATGGCAGAACAAGTTTGGTATGCATCTTAATGAAATGCTGTGTATTGTTGAGTGCATGTATTCTTGCTGCATAGAAAATAGCCAGTGGCATGACTCCTTGTTCTTGATCATTTTGTTGTTTAATGTCTTTAAATCTTCTTGCCGAAGATATTCTTAGCTCTGGGTATTAGCTCTCAGGTCTTCCATCATGATTCCAGTTGTCAGAGAAGAAACCAGTGAACACTTGGATTGGCAGGAAATATTGTTTGGATATTTTATTTCCCTTTGCCCTGATGATACACATAGTTAACAAGGAATGACAAAGTAGTATTCCATAGCCAAGTTCTGGGATCCCCATTAGACTGGGAGTGCCAGCCTTGCTTACCAATGGAACCTGGGACATACTAGACATTCAATAAACAGTGGTTCAATGAACAAATCCATATTTGGAGACCTGTACACAATCCAAAACCTTCATCAAGGGCAACATTAAAAGAAGGCAGCTTGGCTCTCAATTAAGGTAATGGGTTCAAATTCTGATATAGAAAGCTGTGCTCAAATTCTAGGCCTGTCATTGACCAGCTATGTGCCTGGGGGTAGATCTCTCTTCTCTCTCTCTCTCTCTCTCTCTCTCTCTCTCTCTCTCTCTCTCTCTTTCTTCCTCTCTCTCTCTCTTCTTGCCCTCATTCTTAGATTCAAAAGCCTTGAATTAGTCATATTCTCAGCTGATGGCATATTATCATTGGTCCTTATAAGACTCATCCTTATAAGACTCATCTCTGTTATTCATTCATTCATTCATTCATTCATAATTTTACCCTCATAGTTGACCTTTAGGCAGCCATTCAAATGTGTTAAAGTTGAACTTTTTTGTTCCATGCCTTCTTGCAAAACTAGTATTATTGAACATACGTGCATTTTTAGTTGATGTAGATTGCTATCTATCTAATATACGTGGATAACACAAAATAACACAGGTGGATTGATATGGTTCTTCTTTCAAAATTAACCTCTGTTCCTTTGGCACTAGGGATTAATGATCCATCTATGTTGCTTTCTTACCCTCACATTTTACATTTTATGTCTCCCAGTGATGGACACGTAGATTGATTCTTAGTCTCCGGCAGTGAAACTTATTATACAGGCCTGTCTGGACCTGTGTGAGAATTTCTGGGACTCTACACCCAGCAGTGGAATTGCTGATACATTGCCGGAAGCCGGTCCATCCTTGTTGCTTGACACAGTTGCTGCAGGGTAGAAACATCTGCACAGCATATGTTTCAAGGTACCTGGCATATACGGCATACTGTTCTTAATATGTTTGCTCCCCCTTTTTAGCGCTATGTGTTATAACCAGAACCACCTCCCTGAGAAAGGTTGTTTCCCTAGGTGGGGATTTTCCCCTGGAGTTAGGGATTAATAGGACTAAGGAAGGGAATAAATCAATAAAACCCCTTAACTAAGTGCCAGGCGGGTAGTTAATCACCTTAACTATGAACAATCATGCTTAAGATACATAATCTTTACTTAGGATAATCTCCTTCAGTTACTTCCTTGTAGCTTAACAGAACAGTAGAGTAGTGACCTTGGAATGAAGATAACAAACACCCTAACCTTTGGAATAGAATGGATAGGATTAAAATCAAATGGTATAAATACAGATGTAACAGGAGAATAGAGATAGAACCTGGCTAGAGAACCTGGCTGAGGAACTTAGCTGAGGAACCTGGCTGGAGAACCTGGCTATGCTGATCATCTGAACGCTGTCTCCATGTCCTTCCTTCTTCACCGACTCCGTCCACACCTTTGGGAACCCCTGGACCTGCTGGGGCTGGACCCCAACAATACATCACTAAGCACATGGCAAGTGATCTATATCTATAAGCCACAGCTGGCATATGGCCCGTCCCCCCCATCTTGGACTTGCTGGAGCCAGGTAACAACCTACAGAGGATGGTGCCCTCTGCTTACTCTCCACTTGGCAAAGGTTCCAGGAATCTGGGGGGCAGGTGCGGGGCGGAGGGGAGTCTGTCTAATTTTCTGGGCATCAAGATGACCTGAGGGGGCTTGTTAAAAGTGACTCTGGAACCCCACCCCCTGAGTTTCTCATTGAGTAGCTCTGACATGGAGCCTGAAAATGTGCGTTTCCAATAAGTTCAGGTGCAGCTTCTGGTGGTTCTGGGTCCATAGTTTGTGACCCTCTGCCCTAGGGTCAGGTCGGGGAGGAGAGGTGTACTTGGGGCAGCAGGGTAGCCTTGCCTGTGCAGATAGATGACTGCCACTCAGTCTGAGCAGTGGCTGGAGCAGCACATCTTTAAAGGAATCACAAAAGGAAAAGTAACAATCTAGAGAACCATTTTAGGGTTAGTTATTTGTAACTTCCTCAAACCGCATCTAACTAGTGATGTGGGGCGGGGGAGAAGTGCTTGGTTTTCCTTTGCTTACTTTTCTTTAGCCTTTCTTCCTCCCTCCCTCTTTTCCTCCCTCCCTCCTGTTTCATGCTAAAGATTTCTTCCTGCTAGGTTTGCCATGGCGCCTGCTCTTACTCATTTGATAGCGAGTGGATTAGTTTCACATCAATTGCTGTTTGGCTCAGAAACACATCAAGTCAAAGCGTCTCGGCTGTGTGCAATCAGAAGCTTTTCCACAACAATCGTGACTCAATCCATTATGTATATGTCACCTTCTGATTGCCTGCTCTGGTGACTACTAGACAGGGCACCAGACTTAGCATCATCATAGTTCTTAGGCAGTTGTGAATGTAACTCTTAGTCACCTATTGGCATTATTTCTTATAAGACTTATTTTCATAATGGGGAACATATACTTTGATTGTGTTATATCATAGTTTCTTGGTAATTTGGCAGGATGCCCTACTTGATTGAAAGCATCTTGGTTATTGTTCCCCATTCAACTTCTTATAAACCCAGAATTTTTCTATTTGAACTCTTTAGCTGTGTCTCAACCACCCACAGCTGATCTTCCCCTTTTACTAAATACATTTATTGGCTCATAAAACAACTGTTAGCTGGTGAGGACAGGTGTATTTCCTTTATCTTTTATGTGCTTCATAGTCTGTTGCACAGTGTTGCACAATGGTTTCTTGAGCTCTTGGGTACTATGTTTTTAGAGTCATAGTCTACTGACTAGCACACTGTAGGTGTTCAGTTAATGCTTATTGAATGAATGGGCAAATACGATTAATTGTTGTTTTTGATTAGTTGACAAGAATTGTATTATACTCCTTTGAATTATGTTTTATATATCAGGTGAATGCACTGGCAATTTAATTTACAATTTCCATGACAGTGACAGGACCTTTTGGTAGGTTTAATCCTGACTCTAAAAAAAATGTTTTTAGTATGTAATGTCATTCTTTAAATATGTATTGTAAAATATTATAAATTCTTTAAGAAATAGTTATCTTAATTGGTACTCTTCTAATTAATTATTTTTGAGATTGAAACCACTGAAATACTATTCCATGGCTATGTCATTTAATAAATACTTTCTAGTAAGAACAACAACAAAAAAGAATTAGATCACTAATTTTTAAAAAAACTTTACCTTTGCTTTCACATTATTTCACAATTTGTTAGTGGAAATAGCCACCTATTGCCTTCTAGCTCAGGACTCTGGAAACTAGTACATTATAGGCAAATTAGGTGTCTGGGGGCTTTCTTTTTATGAGTTTAGTGGAAATTAAGGGATAGTGCCTAGAAATAAACCCAACTTCAGTGAATTCCCAATTAAAAGCCTGAAATCTCTTTGGTAAGTATGTGGCTGATAAACAAACACATAAAAAGAATCCCAATTATCTATAATAGTGAAAAATGAGATATTCTGTTTTAAGTTCATTTTCTCATTATTAGAATGTTACTATTAAGTTGGCTTTCTCATTAATAGAGAGTTATATATTCCATGTAGTATTTACCAGTTTTCCTTTGATAATTTTTATTTTGGGCTCTGAGTATAAAAAGCAATCAAAATCTATTGTAGAAAATACTGGGAAAGAATAAAAGAACAATATGAGAGAAAAATACCTACAGCACCAGATAATACTTCTGTTCATTTCCTGGTAATTTTTTATGAATATACTAGAGGCCTGATGCATGAATTTCATGCAAGAGTAGTTCTTCCTTCCCCCGGCTGCCAGCATCGGCTTCCCTCTGGCACCTGGGACCCAGGCTTCCCTCACAGCCTCAGCTTCATCTGGAAGGTCGTGCAGAAGGACATCTGGAAGGACATCTGGTCTAATAAGCATATTATGCTTTTATTATTATAAACTAGAGGCCTGGTGCACAAAATTCATGCACGGGTGGTGGTGAGGGTCCCTCAGCCCGGCCTGCGCCCTCTTGCAATCTGGGACTGCTGGCTCCTAACCACTCACTTGCTTGCTTGCCTGATTGACCTTAACCACTTGCCTGCCTGCCTCATCACCTCTAACCACTCTGCCTGCCTGCCTCATCACCTCTAATAATTCTGCCTGCCTGCCTTATTGCCTCTAACTTCTTGCCTGCCTGCCTAATCGCCCCTAATCCCTCTGCCTGCCTGATCGCCCCTAACCACTCTGCCTGCCTGCCTGATCGCCCCTAACTGCTCACCTGCCTTCCTGATAGCCCCTAACTGCCTCTGCCTTGGCCCCTGCCACCGAGGCTTCATCTAGAAGGACGTCCGGAATGACATCTGGAAGGTTGTTCGGCTATCCGGTCTAATTAGCATATTACACTTTTATTATTATAGAAGTACATTTTAAATTATTTTTCCCTCTGTTTGCTTGTTTATTTTATTTAACTTATATATTTATGTATTTATTTTTTATTTCTTTATGTACATATACATATAATTCTTTCTATATATGTATATATAACAGTTTTTATTGAGATTGCATTGCATTTTGAGCTCTGCTTTTATTTTATTCAGCATGATATAAGAATTATTTCCCCATGCCAATAAGTAGTCTTGGAAGACTTTTTTACTTTCATGGCTGTGTACCATGACATCACATGGATACATCAACGTCGATTTCAGCAATCCCCTTTTCTTTAGCATGTAGGTTGAATATCCTCACACATAGGTGTGTTTGTTTTCCTCTCTCATAGTTTAATAATAACAGGTTCCTACACAAGGAGTAAGTGGTTAAAGGTTGAGGCTATCTTAAGGCATTTTTCAGAAGGTGCTGCCAATTTTCAGCAGCCCTGGCAGGGTAGAGAGTTCTCACTGTGTTATAGTGTGTCCATTACAAAATATTACTATCTCATTAAAAAGATGACCCGTTTGATGGGTTAATTTTATAAGCTCCCAGTGCTTAAACACAGAATGCCCTCTCCAAGGACACAGGCCATAAGGTGTGTTCATTTTCATAGGCCTGGAAGCAAAAGATTTTATCGTACAAGACAGTAGATAGAGATATTAACAGGGCCCTAGAAGGAATAGATCCTAATTGCAGGATAATATTTTTGCTGTTTCATATTCATTGTCATTCCTCTGTTTTTAATTTTTCAGAAAAATAGAGAATAGAAAACCTTTCCACTGATATGGTTCTTTCCACTTACCCTCACCTCATCCCTGATAATCTACCTTCTGTAGAAATATGTTGAAGATATTTTTCTCTTAAGATGTGCATACTAGACCCATATCTGCTCAAAACAGGAACCAGGTTGTCTGGATTTTATTGTGGCATTGGGTAAAAATTGGGTAAACATCAGTATGGTGGAGTCATTTTCAACTTATTTATAAAATAAAGAGGGGTTTATTTTCCAACTTATTTTTGAACGTGTGACTCCCCCCTTCCTCCCCCCAGGTAAGGACTCAGAGTATTTTTTGTTCCTAATTATGAAGCCTTGCTCATAGAAACCGTCCCAAACCCACATTCTTTCTCCACAGATAACAGAGGCCGTCAGAGGTTTAGACTCACATGAAAATTCTCTGAATTTAGAGGCTGCAAGGTGCATGAAGGGTAATAAATAACACAGACAGGAGAGGTTCACACTTCAGTTCTGCTTAAAGGAAATACTGCCCGACAAGAGAGCTGATGTGCCTCTTTCCCCTCTCTCCAGCCCACTCCAGCTTCCCTCCGCGAACAGAACAAGGACCCTCAGTGAAGTCCTGCTGCTGTTGCCCATCGGTGGCTGTGGCTTGGTCCATTTGGAGCCCGATGGGGCCATTGCACTTGTGCAGGCTCCCGGGAATCTCTTCGGCTGTCACAGACTCTCGGCTGTGTAACTTGCTTCAGTACAAATCCTTGGACTGAATTTCTTTCTGTCCCGGAGCAAGCGAGGAGCCTGGTGTGATGGCTCCAGTGCATATATCCATCCGTACAGACCTATGAAAAATATACCCTGTGTGCATTATCATTTCCTCTCTCTTCCTTATTTGTGCATGCTCCTCAATGCCACTTTCCACATAAATTACTTAGCTGCAATTGGTTGGCTGTCCTTGAGTCATTTTATTTATTCCATTCTCTTGGCACTTCAATATTTTAAACACTTTCTTATGAGTAAGGTGTGAAACAAAAGCACACCAGGTCCCCATTGGGAGTCACACGTTAATAAAATCCACAACCAAATGTAAATGGAATTGCTACCATTACGATGCCTTGGCGGAGATGTACATGCTGCTAGGAGATTGTTTAATAGAATTATTTGACTCAGTAGGAAAAAAGAGGTAGAGAGGAACATAGCGATAATTCGTATTTCCTAATAACATAAAATATCCAGTGTTCAAATGTCCCCAATGGTATCATAAATATGTAATGTGTGTGTGTGCGTTTGTATGTCTATAGTTTCTTTCAATCGAGGTTGAAATAATATTTATACATTACAATTAGTGATATTTGGTCTTAGGTCTTAGGTCTTTTTTAATTGTGCATTCTTCTACCCTCTCTATTTTTATTCCTTGAAGTTTATTTTTTAAGGAATTCATGTCATTTATGATGTCGCGGTCCCCACTGTCTGATTGGATCAGTGCATCTCCGTGGAGAATCTCACGTGTCCTCTGCGTTGGGTATTTCCTGCCAATTGGTAGTTAGATCTCCAGAGGCTTGTCCCTTTGCAGATTCAGTTTTTGTCCAAGTCACCATTTTTGGCAAAGTGACTTAATAGGTGGTGATCTGACCTTCAGAAGGCACATGTTGTCTGAGTTTCTCCTCTTTTCATGATATTAGTAGCCATTGATGGCCATTGTCTACTTCATCAATTTACTGAAGTTTTTAAAATAGTGATGTGTGGATTCTATCATTCTTTCTTCATTCGGTGAACAGAAATTTACTCACCAGTTACTTAGTTACTCTGACGCCCAGCCCACATAGAGAGACAGGATTAATGCTTCCTTCTTTCTCTTTACCTAACATTCTTAAAATAATGAATTGGTCCCCTAAAATGCTGCAAATATTTTCTTAAGTGAGGATTTTTTGTTTGATTTTTGTCTTTAGAATCAGTATAAATTCATGGGTTTAAATTTTCTTGGTTGTTTTAATTTTTCAAACAATTATCCTTATTGATGCTTCCTAGACCAAAATAGCAAAGTCAGCACAAGGCCAAGGACTGTTGAGCTTCCCCCTCACTCCTCAGTTGAGGGCCGGAAGTGGGGCATGAACTAAGGAGTTCCACAGCGGGTTGTGTATAAGGAGGCAGGAAGTGCATGACACCCTTAGGCTTGTCTACTAATTTGTGTCCTCATCCCAATCAAATAGTTTAAGAATGGTCTGTGTGACCCAGAGAGGAGAGAGAGGCCGTTCTAAGTAGAGGAAAATCATAGACCAAGATTACTGTAGTATTTTCTATGATGTGTAACTAACCACAATAACACTTAAAAAAACTTACGATTTCCACGGGTCAGGGGTTTGGGCATACCCTAGCTGTGCCCTCTGCTCAGGGTCCCTGGGGCTGAAATCAAGGCATTGACTGTGGTTGCATTCTCATCTGAGGCTCAGGGCCCTCTTCCAAGCTCACTGGTGGGCGGGAGAATGTAGAACCTTGGGTCTGTAGGACTAAAGCTCGCAGCTCCTGGAGGCTGCCCTCTGGCCTACCGGGTAGCCTTCTCTTCAACATTTGGAGTTTTTCTCTTCAAGGCCAACCAGAGAGCATCTCTACTGCTTTGAGCCGCTGACCTCCAGACCCTGGTTGAAAGAGCTTGTCTTATTAGGTCAAATCCTCCCAGGATACTCTCTCTTTAATTAACTTCAAGTCAACCAATTAGTTTTTAATTACATGGACAAAATTTTCACTTTTGCTATATACCATAATGCAATCAACTGAATGATAACATACCACAGTCACAGGACAGAGGATTAAACAAGAGTTGGATTCATTGGGAGCCATCTTGAAGTTCTGCCTACCTTGGGTAATATTTGTAGCTTTACTATAAATTTGCTATGTTCCTGGGCCCCAGACATGTCTCATCCCTGGGCCTCAATTCCCCTGCCTGCACGGTGAAAGGACTAAACTAGGTTATTGCTAAGGCCCTCCCAGTGCTAACATTATGGTGCTTACTATTCTGCTGTATTCACAATTTAATGAATGTTGGCTCCATTGCTTCCTATTAACACTTTCCCACAAAATCAAGAAGGAGAAACAAGTGCCTAAACCAGCTGCTAAAACAAACAGGCTTGTAAATAATTAAATGCAATCTGGCTTTGATGGGTGGTTTTTACACAGATCATAAGTCAGTCATTGAGTTTAAAAGGCTTGATGTGCTTAAATCTAGATTTACAGGATCCGTAAATTTGCTGTTTTGCGATGAAACACTTATTTTAATAGGACATGTTCACGGGTTCTCTTTGTTGCACAGTTTATTCTAAAAATAAAAACATATGAACAAACCTTTTCATTGTTTGACAGAAATTGGAACAGACGCTGCAGGGGGTAATTTTTAATAAGAGCAACAGCATAATTAGCAGGAAACCCAGTTGATAAAATATCTGTTTAATTTAAGCGATTGGTATGCTACTTTTAAAGTAATCAGATTAAAGTTAAATACAGTACTTGGAATTTTTTTATGTTTAATTTAGGGCTCTATAAAATGAGACAATGTAATATTTAAGCATTAACAATAGAATCCTGGGGAGGTTGCCCAAATCTCCTTGCTACGTAACAGAATATCACCTCATTCCCCATGTTCTTCCTTTTCTGCTTTTAGACATTTGAAACCTCAAATACATAAAATAGAACATGGCATAGTCCAAAAGGGTGAAGGAAATTTGTAGTAGGTTATGCAAATTGGCATGAGGCAATTTGGTCAAATTTTTAAAAGGTATTTGTTGGTAATCTTCCATACCTAGAGGTAGAAAAGCTGTAAGTCTTCACGTTGCTATCCAGTGGTGTATTACAATCAAAGCACCTCAGTCCGAATACATATATTATTAGTCATACAGACACAAAAACAGGCTTACAACCTGTCCTGTAAATTCAGCAAAGTCCCAGCACTTCTCTTCCTTGGCATTAATAACATTGGGATGGATGATTCTTTGTTGCATTGTAGGATGATGTTTAGCATCTTACCCTGGCCTTTGCTTACTCAATGCCAACCCCTCCTTCACCCTCTCCCCAAGCTGTGACAACCCAAACAGTATAGACAGCAAAAAGTCAATGAATACTTGCAGAAAGAATAAATGATTGTGGAAGGTATGCTAATACATTGGTAATCTAGGGAGTAAACATGTTTCCTTGGTTTTGTGAGCCGGTCTATCAAATTAGAATCAAACCCAAAGATAGGGTCCTGAGAACCTCTGATTTGTAGCCTGTAGGTAACACAGGTAACCACCTAGACTCGAGATTTTTGTCTGAAGTGGGGGGAGGTCTGTGGGACTGAGCTATTGATCCATGGATTGTGATGCTGTCACCAGGTAGACAGTGTCCGGATTGAATTGAATTATCAGACACCCTGCTGGTGTCTGAGAATTCCTGTACACACACACACACACACACACACACACACACACACACGTTGGAAGTTGGTCCAGGAATCCAAAAGACACTCTAAAATAAAGGATCTACATGCATGACTAGGAAACCCAACAACTGTGTAGCAGACGGTGCTGGGAAATGATCAGCTGAGACATGAGTAAACATTTCTGTTCTGAGTGTGCACATGGCAATTCAGGGTGCTCACACACATGCCCATTCTGAGCTTTTGTATTGGGATCTAGAGGTGGAGACACTAAGCTAATCCAACGGCTGTTTATTTTCCTACTCTTCATACTTCGGTAGTTTCCATTCAGATGAAATAAGAATATCCAAACAGGGCCTGGGATTTAACTCACGCCTAAGAAAAACACTGACTAAAAAGGTCTCCTACTGAATGTAGAGTTTTCTGAGTATTTTTCAATGTTCTTTTGCAAATTCCTGTGGGGGATTTGTGTGTGCAGTAGACAAAGTATTTGAGACCAACCTAAATTGGGGTGACTTCTGAGAGCACTGAAAACCAGCTGGTTGTCGGTACCCCAATCTCCCAAAAGTCTTCACTGAGGAAGCTTGGCCTTTGCACACACGGATTGTGGGTATTAGCGGTTGAGCAAATGTTGCCAAACAGCTGCCCTGCAAAAGAAGCCAGCAGTGATGTGCCGGCTCGGCTCATTATTTGTAGTTGACACTTCTTTTGTTTTTAAAAATTAAATTAGAAAATACAAACAAGGTGCCTCCCTTTGTTTCTACCTTTTTTTATGGGATAAATAAATTGCTCCTACTTGTCTCATTTGAAATTCAAGGGATTGACAGGCTAAGTAAATTATTATAGTCAAGACAGTGCATGAAGATGAACAGACAGGTATTTATTCCAAATGTAACCCTGAATGAGCATAATATATTTGACTTGAATTCAGCAAATATTTAGCTCATGGTGCATCTCAAAATTCTCCACTGGAGTCACCCTGAAATCAGTGGAGGGTAAACCGGAACCCAAGGGAAGGCAGACGCTGCCAGGGGCACGTCTGAAATCGCTTTGAACCCTCTGTTACCTTTGGTGCACCCAGGAATTTTATTCCCTCCCAGGAAAATGTCATGCATGTATAATAATTAGTGTTTACTCCTTCCCCAAATATTGTCGCATTGCCATTCCAGGAACATTTCACATGTTGACATACAGTTATACAAATATTCACACACCCACCCAATTTTAAGACCCCAGGAGAGGAACACAAGGACAAAGAAGCAGTGTTCCTTCAAGGTGCTTAAATCTGGTAGGATCCTTGCAGCTAATGGTGACTGAATACTTCGGTCCTGAGAGCAAGGCTTTGCCATGCATCATCTTATTTATTTCACCTTTACAGTAATTCTGCAAGATATGCATGATGATGAAAATTATTCATTTAATTTGATTAAGTGAGAATGCTTAGGCAACTTGCAAAGTCAGGAAGTGGTAAAAGCAGCATTTGGACCCAGAGATTCTGACAGCAGAGGCCACCCTTGCACACTGGGCCCCTTATCCTCAACGTCCAGTAAAAGTGAAGGAATTCATTTATATGTTAGGAAAACAGCACTAAAGCTTGTACTGATGTTCTAAATCTCATTTTGAATATCCAGGAATCATATCTGTGTACAATGTGTGAATTTTAAGTGTACAGTTTAATAAGCTTTGGCAAGTGCTTACTCCTATGCAATTCCTACTCTACAAGATTTCAACCATCATCACCATTCCCAGAAAGTTTCTCTTCTGTATCCTTCCCGGCCAACTTCTATACACCCAGTGAAACATCTGTTGTTTTGATTTCTACTTCAATTGTTTGGCCTGCTTGAAGACTTCCTATAAATGGACTCATACAGTATGTACTCTATGTCATGTGCCTGCTTTCACTCAGCATATTGTTTTCTTTAAATTTTTTTATTGATTTTTAGAGAGAAAGGAAGGAAGAGGGAGAGAGAGAAACATTGATGTGAGAGGGTAACATCAATCCGCTGCCTCCTGCGTGCCCTCCACTAGGAATCAAACCCTCAACCTGAGCATGTGCCCTGACTGGGAATCGCACTGACCACCTTTTGGTGCACAGGACGATGCTCAGCCAACTGAGCTGCACTGACCCCGGCAGCATATTGTTTTTGAGATTCATTCGTGTTCTTTTGTATGTCAGTAGTTTCTTCATTGTTATTGCTATGTTCACCCCCTCCTTCTCTAATTCTTCACAAACAAGGAAGAGCTTGCATCTGCCTGTGGGATTTAGGGGCCTGAAAGGGGACTCAACAGAAAGGCATCCATATGTCAACATGATCTGCTCTATTCCTACACACATCCTTGCTGGCTCTGCCACCCGAGCCCAAGCACTTGGCCACAATAACTGGTGGGTGAAGGACTGATGCACAAGCTAACGATCAGTGATTGTCTGGACCCAGAGGAAGCTGTCTCTGAGCTTCCTTGACACTAATTGTTTCCATTAAAAAAGTTCTACATTTTATGGCAAACAATTGAATCTGTTAAATCTTCATGTTTGGAAAATATAATAGAAGGCAAACAAATCACCGAAAAAGGCCATCCACTGGTGGTGTGTTTAGGTTCAATGGTGCTGGGTTGTCACTCTGGTTCTCTAGACCCCAGCATGACTGTGTGCTGGGCTATCTCATGCTCCGTGAATACCAGCAAGTGCCCTAAAATGGAGAGGAATGGAGACGAGCAGGATTTCCGGAAGATGCCAAAGGCTTTGGAGACATTGGGGGAAGTTCGTGTGAGCATCAGTGGTGGCTCGGAGGTGGGAAGTTGGCTGAATGTTTGGGGCACGTTAATTAAGCTGTCTTCATTAAGCTAATGATCATGTAGTGCAGTAGAGGGCCGCGATACTGTGCAGATAAATTGGGTTCAAATTAGGGAATTCCTGAAGGCCAGAGTGAGGAGTTTATACTTAATTTCATAGGCACTGGGGAGCCATTTTGAGCACAGACTGTGAGCTGAACAGCCCTTGAGAACAAATAATTTGGCAGAAAACTGTATTGTGAGGCTGGAAGGAGGCAAGCGCTGTGTTAAAACCTGAGCTATGGCAGCACACCGGCCTTTTTTGTTGGAAGAATTTCTTTGGGTCTTTTTCCTCATGGTGTGTGTGTGTGGTGTGTGTGTGTGTGTGTGTGTGTGTGTGTGTGTGTGTAATGGACCTAAAACTAGCTATTTTGCAGGTTTTAAGCATAATTAACCTCGCTGTATTCAGCCCTTTACATTTGCTCCATTCTAGACCTTAAGCCAAGGCACAAGTAAACCCAATTAGGCTAGTAATAGTGTTGGACTAAATTATATTAACTATTAAGAGGACATAATTTATACATAGTCAGCATGTATAATTCTCACTATGGAGAAAACCCTGAAATGCTAACTTGATATTAAAACCCAAGAGAACACAAATCTGCATAATATAATCAAATCACTTTTATTGTGAGGTTGAGATAGGTGGCAGGTAGTGGAGTTATTACAGAAACAAACTGTGCCAAAGTCCTTTCCAATCGGCGCATGAGAATCGGGGAAAATCAGTTTATTGGTTTGGAGGCAACAGGCATTATTAGAAATAAACTGTAATTAAAATAAGAAACTTACACACACTCACTTTCATCTTTTCAAGAGATGGAAGAATAGTATGGGAAAAGCTAAAACTAGACTCTACATTTGGGGTAATTATGTTACAACAAGAGTGCATAAAATTTTAAGGAGAAAAGAAACTTAGAATGTTCTCCAACTTTACTTTTTTTTCCCTATTCTACTTTTAACTTTGTTTTGAATCTGCCTCTAGAATGATGGGACCTTGAAATAAAACATCCTATATAATAAAAGGGTAATATGCAAATAGACTGAACGGCAGACAACCGAACAACCAATCAAAGCATAATATGCTAATGATAGGCTAAGGCTGCTCAACCCCTAGCTATCATGTGCACTGACCACCAGGGGGCAGATGCTCTGACTGGTAGGTTGGCTTGCTATTGGGGTCCCGCCAATCGGGACTGAGTGAGATGGGCCAGACACACCTTGGAGCCCTCCCTTGGTCCCTTCCCGGCCTGATTGTGCACCGGTGGGGTCCCTCAGACTGACCTGTACCCTCTCACAATCCAGGACCCCTTGGGGGTTGTTGGAGAGCCGGTTTCAGCCCGATCCTGCAGGCTACTCCCCTTGGGAGGGTGACACATGCAGAGCTCATGGCTGGTGAGCTATCAGGACTGATTGGGTGCGAGCCTGTGGCAGGCACAGTGGGGCCAGGATGAGCGGGGAGTGGCAGGTAGGAGCTGCAGGTGGCATTGGACTGTGGGTTTCAGCCCTATCCCTGCAGACCACCCAGAGGGACCCCACCTGTGCACACATTCATGCACCGGGCCTCTAGTCAATTATAATTGTCATCATTATCACTATCATCACATATGTTTGTTTTCTCATGTGATAGGACTTATAATGAAGTATAAGGTACATGGTTCCAATATAAATATATACATGGAAAAATTACTAATAATCCAAGATAGCATAGTATAAATATTAAATATCTACTATTTATATTAAGTATCACATGTGTATCTCCAGAAAAATGGGTGAGGCATTTCCTCAGCAGGATACAATAAAGATGGTGACGAAAGACAACAGTAAACAGTATTGTCTCCAGAGGTAAAAACTCAGCAGGTTTTGATAAGCTCCACCTCTGATGTCTGAGGGTTATTCAAGATCTAAGTGAAGAAGTTTAATTAGTGCCTTTTATAAAACTCGATTCTTCTTTTTCATCACGAGGCAGTCCAGAGTGTTGCTTTGATGTTAGGCTGACTTTAGCATGAGCTCTGGCCATGTGACCCTCAGAAAGTTGCTTAATCATCTGAGCAGTGGTTTCCTCATCTGAAAACTAGGAAGAATCCAGGACTACCTGGGATTTTGGTGATACATAAGTGAGATAGTGAAAAGTAAGCAAAGTGACTAGCACATAGTAAGCACTCAATAACTATTTATCATCATCATCATCGCAAGAATTTGTGTGTGTTAAACTTTGTTAAGTGTTAAAGAGGGTTTGGAAAGAGATTTCATTGACATAGGGTAATGTCCATTTGGACAGGGCCTCACAATATTTGGGCTCAGATATAATTTACTCGTAGGCATTTAGATTTGTCCAGTTTTTACAATGATAAATATGCCACAATGAACATTCCTATAAATATTTTAATGCATCTCAAGGCATATTTCTATATGATAGTTTCATGACATCAAAATTTGGGGACCAAATATTTATCAACACTGTATTGGTCTCTTTTGTTTTAGGCTCAAATGAGAAATTCTTATTAAGCTTGCTTCAGTGAAAATACTTACTATATTTTCCTGCATACTGTTAAAATACTATGGCTTTTACATGGTATATGCTGATTCTAGTAAGTCCTTTCTCTTTTTTATCAAAATAATTTTGCTGCTTCTCCTATATTTATTCTTTTAGATGAACTTTAAAATCAATCAATTTCTATGAAGGCTTTATGGGAATTTTATTGAACTGGTATTGTGAGATTAATTATTAATTTTGGAAGAATGGATAGATTTGCAATATTGGATTTTTTTTCATCTTAAGTTTCCTTCAGCAAAGCTTTCTGGTTTCTTCTTATAGCCTTGATTTTTTTTTAAAGTTCATTTCTAGATATTTGATATGCAAAGATAATCTTTTCCATAGTAAAAATTAATTGGTTAAAATAAGTATATAGAAAATATATTGAATTTTAATATTATTAAACTTTAAGTCAAAACAATATAAACCAATAAAAATTGTAAATAATCAAATAAAATTTGTAATGTGTAAGTATATTATATTTAGTGTCTTTTAAAATATTCATAAAAATTTGACAGTTATAGTTATTTTTATTTTCATATTTTACCTGCAAAAGGTATGGAGCTTAGAGAGATTATCAAATGCCCACAGTCACACAGCCAGTGGCTGGTGTGTGGATCATGTTTTGTGGATGAAAAGGGGCCACGTGCTAACCTGACAAGCTCAGGGAGGGCCTGCATGCCAGTCTTGCAAACTCAAAGACCTAAAGTAACCACAAAGGATGGTCTGAAATTAAACTTTAACTAAAAGCAGTTATGGTGGGTGGGTCACCTCCTAGGCCAGTATCTTCACTGACAAGGCCTATCTGTCTTTTTGTATCTATGATAATATCCTTGAAATGTCTGAGTAACTTGTAACTTCCTTCCCCCCCCCGCCCCCCACCGGACCCCTTGGGGCACAACCTAATGTGCCTGGGTGCCAGGACAGATACCACCAATTCCTTCATTGCTATTGTTGTCATGTTAATTGTTGACTGTTAACTGTCCTGCACCCACCTAAGCATGTGTCTATCATTTTACTTTTTATCCAATCCCAGAGGTTTTCCCTGCATTGCTTTCTCCCTCCTCTCTAATCTATCACCAATGGATTTCATGTAACCCACCTAGGTCCCCTCCTTTGATTGCAATGTATAAAAATCGATGAGAAACGGCCATTCTCCGGAGCACTATCCCAATCCGTTGAGATACTGTTTCCAGGCAATTGTTGACAGCTTGGGTGAAATAAACTCAAAAAAATTCTTTACAGGTTTGAATGTTTTTGCGTTAACATTTTTAAACACTGGTCCATGAGATACCCTTTCATTTAGGACATAAAAAGCATTCCTAAGAAATCTAGTTGGATTATTTAGGACACAAAGATCATTTCTAAGAAATGCAACTGGATTAACATTCATTCAGTGATATCTTCTGATAAACTGGGAGTTTATGTTTATAGATAATTAACCTCATCATTAGGTAGGATTCCACTTTTTTGCCCTTGGGGGGTGGACCCAGCACCTTCTTGTCAACAAGGCTTAAGGGGGATCACTAGACACTAATAAAGCTGCTATTTTAAAATTCTCTTAGTCAAAAATATCTTCTCTCCTAAAACCATAATCCCTGCAGAAGTGTTGGTTTTATTCAAGTAAAAAAGCTTTCTATGCAGAAATGCATCAACAATATCGACGTTTTTGAAGAAGATGATGTTTGACAGGGGAGTGGACACAATAGTGTATAGAATCCTAAAGAAAGCCAGAGAGACTACCCAGAAACCACTTCACGTCAGCCCAAATAAATCACAGCAACTCTGTGAAACTAATTTATAAAACTGTACATCTGCTATGGCCCATCCGGTTTTCAGAGGTTCTGTAGGATCCTGTTGTATTTCACAGAGAACCCTGGACCTATTTGAACTGTTCGGCATTTCCCTGAACTCAGCTGAGGGCTTTAAAAAAGGCCCCTCGGCCCCATCTCAGACCTGAACTCAGCATTTCTGAGTAACGACTCCCACGCTGATGTTTAAGACTCACTGGCTTCTCGATGGTTCGCTCAGTCTAGACTAGAAAACAATCGGGGCACCTAGCTGCCACGGACAGTAGAGAGTCTCCCCTTCCCTGCATGATGTTTAATTCCACAGTTTTTTTTTCCCCTTGAAAACATCCCACCCACAGGCAACTTCATAAAAATTGCGCCTGGATTGAGGTACAAGTCTCAGGCCTAGCACGACGTCTACCGCTAGACAAATGTTTACCTGCCTTGTAGCTGATAAGGAAAAACCCACCCCTTTGTTTTGCTGCTGCTTTCGCAAATACCCTGCCTTCCATGGGTGCCTTACAGAGGAAAATTCT
This sequence comes from Myotis lucifugus, assembly GCF_000147115.1. Taxonomy (NCBI): domain Eukaryota; kingdom Metazoa; phylum Chordata; class Mammalia; order Chiroptera; family Vespertilionidae; genus Myotis; species Myotis lucifugus. The sequence continues at coordinate 874,825 of NW_005871203.1, read as the reverse complement.
GCAGAGAAAGCTCATCTGAGGCTGGCTGAATTGCCCAGGGCCAAAGGGCTTTGTTTCCAAAGCTTTAATGAGGATTCTGAGATGAGTCATGGACAACAATTGCCTTTCCTGGTCTTAGTTAAAGAATGACTTTATAATTTGGAAGGAAAGAGTTGGGAATTGGCTGTTTAGTAATCCCTTCCTAACCATGGAGAACATCATTCTTAGCAACGTGCCCACTGTAACAAAATCCCACAGTGGTCCTGGTCATGCATCTGGATCACCCATGCAGTTTGCTAGAAGAAGCTTTGATCTGCTTTGATTGACTCATTTAATAGAGACTAGTTTAAATCCCCACCCCCTCAACTCCCCAATATTTCTCAAATCTGTTCATCTCTTTCCATTTACGTGGCTACCCTCTGTCTAAACTCCCGGCATCTCTCACCTGACCAGCCAACTGAGCCCATCCATTCAGCAGGCTTATCCTCCAGCTGCCCTGGAACCCTTATCCAAACAGCAGCCAGGACGGTCTCTCTCTCTCTTTAAATATATTTTTTATTGATTTCAGAGAGGAAGGAAGAGGGAGAGAGAGATAGAAACATCAATGATAAGAAAGAATCATTGATTGGCTGCCTCCTACATCCCCACTACTGGGGATGGAGTCTGTAACCTGGGCATGTGCCCTTGACTAGAATCAAACCCAGGATCCTTCAGTCTGAAGGCTGATGCTCTGTCCACTGAGCCAAACCAGCTAAGGCAGGACGGTCTCTTTTGAAACTCCTCCTCATGACTTCCTATGGCTCTTGGGCCTTGATCTGGTCTATAAATCAAGTGATGTCCCACCACTTGCAGTTTCTCACCTTCAATTTTCAACATCCACACCCCTTCCCCCAGTTCTGCCTCCTCTCACTCCTTCATGGGCTGCAGCCATCCTCACAGTGTCCACCCACAGTCACATTCTCATTCCCGGGGAAGCCCAGGACACAGGTCACGCTCACTTTTGTTCTGTGCTTTCAAAGAGACAGATGGTTTCCTTGTAGTGCCTGACATCAGCTTGTATTGAAATATTTATTCGTGTGATGATTTTTATTAATAGCTGTCTTTTGTGCTACACTATGAGTCAACATCATTTTTAAAAAATATTGTATCCTAGCACCTAGCTACATAAGTCCCACAATATGTATCTGTTAAACGAATAAATAATCTTCTCCCCAAATGAAAATATCTTATTTTTTCCCAAACATCACTTTCTTAGAAAAAAAAAGTTTGTCTCAGTTGAACTGCAATTTATCTGGAATTCTTAGATTAATTTCCACATATAAACTATCTTTATTGTATCTCCCTGCAAAGATGCAACTAGAGTCAGGTCATTCCACCTCCAGAATGCTCATTTTCTTTCTTTGATACAGATTGGATATTACAAAAGTCCCAGTCATTCTAATTTTGAGTGTTCAGTGCACATCCGTTGTGATTTAAAAATTCAGGAAATTTAATTGACTCCTAATGTTTTCATGCTCACACTTGTTTTCCTTTCTTTGGAGCCAAAGCTGTGCCTGTCCCGTTACTTAATGGGAGTCCTCATTGCAAGCTAATGCGGAATCAATATTTTACAGGGCAGCTTGCAATCACGGTCACGTTTCTGATGTGCTGCTGGGTTCCACACGTGGCCAGAATACCAATCCTGAGAACTGCTCCCTGGCAAAGCCGATCTGTGATGGTTGCTGACAACCCAAGTGTTTCATCCGCCACCTGCCTCTGGACATATAGGACACAGAGGCAAGGAAAAGCTGTTGTATGGCCCTTGGTGTGCCAGTTAGCAAAGGCCACCGCCGACCTGGCCGGGGGGGATTCTTGTGGAACAAAATACACTCAGATAATTGAGAATGGCGCTTACAAGCGGATGTTTCTGCCCAGCCTGTTCTGTGAAGCACAGAATCAAACAGAAGGAGCACAGCTCCCGCCCAGACCTGAGGGACTGGCTGTGGGTCCTCAGTTGGCAAATGAATGCGACTTAGTGTAAGCGCTGTTTTCATCTGTGAAATGGAATTGGGATTTTGTTGCTGAGGATTTTTTTCTTTAATGCATTTCCTTCTTCCCGCCATTGTCCAAGAAAAAATTGTACTGGATTGAGTTAAACAGGCAAGAGAGACTTGATTTAAAACTGTTGTTAAAGGGACAGAGTGGACTCAACCCTATGAAGCAGGAGGAGGGGGAGTGCTCAAGTGCTGGGTGAGCCTGGTGAAGACATCGGGGCAAGGTGGGTCTCAGTCTTTCAGCCATCAGTGTTTGCTAATTGGTGCTCACCCAAGTTAGCTTCCTAACCTCCCACAGAGACTGGGCGGTTCTCTTCTTCCTTTTCCTCCCTTCCTTCCCTTCTCTCTCTGCCTCCCTTCCTTGCATTCTTTTTAAAATTAATTCATATTTTAATTGAATTTATTAGGGTGACATTGGTTATTACAGTTACATTGGCTTCAGATATACAATTCTACAATATATAATCTGTATATTTTATGGTGTGTTTACCACCTATAAAAACACTTAATTTGAGATTTCTTAACAAAAATTTAAATGCACAATACAGTATTAACCACAGGCACAGTGTTGTACAATAGATCTCTAGAATTTGTTCATCTTACTTAACTGAAACTTTATACCATTTGAACAACACCCACTCTACACACACACACACACACACACACACACACACACACACACACACACACATTTCTCTCTCCCCCAGCCCCTAGCATCCACTCTCTACTACCTGTTTCCAGGAGTTTGACCATAGGGATACCTCCTGTAGGTGAAAATATGCGGTCATTGTCCTTCTGTGACTGGCTTATTTCACTCAGCTCATCTTTCTTGATGATTACATTCTAAGCAATGGCCCCCAGGTCCTTGAGAAAGACATTCCTGGGCTGGGAAACTAGCAAGAGGCTCAGAAAAGATTTACATCTCAAAGGGGCAGGGGAAGAATTTATAATGACAAGTTTTTCTAAAGTAAACACTCCAAGAAAAGGGAGGCATGGGGGATGGTGGGGCACTTGGTCAGGAGGGAACCTGTGTAAAGTGTAGTCAGGCTGATGGGGCCTCAGGAAGCCATCTCCATCTCTCTCCCTCCCTTCTTTCCTACCTTTAAACATCTAAATAGTATTTGCTATAACAGAATCAGATGTTGTTAAAGGATTTCATTTTTATTTATTTTTTCATTTTATTGAGATATCATTGGCATTGTATTAGTGTGAGGTGTACAACATAACAATGTGATATTTACACATATTGCAAAATGATTTGTTCAGTTAACATCCATCACCTCACACAGTTGCAATTTTTCTTGTGATAAGAATTTTTAATGTTTACTATCTGTGGACGAAAGGGGCCACATGCTAACCTGACAAGCTCAGGGAAGGCCTGCATGGCAGTCTTGCAAACTCAAAGACCTAAAGTAACCACAAAGGATGGTCTGAAATTAAACTAAAAGCAGTTATGGTGGGTAGTTACATCCTAGGCCATTATCTTCCCTTAACAAGGTCAAACTACCTTAACTGAGCCTACCTATCTTTTTGTATTTATGATAATATACCCTTGAAATGTCTGGGTAACTTGTAACTTCCCTTTTTCCAGACCTCTTGGGGCACAACCTAATGTGCCTGGGCGCCAGGACAGATACCACCAATTCCTTCATTGCTATTGTTATCATGGTAATTGTTGACTATTAACTATCCTACACCCACCTAAGCATGTGTCTATCATTTTACTTCTTATCCAATCCCAGAGGTTTTCCCTGCTTTGTTTTCTCCCTCCTCTTTAATCTATCACCAATGGATTTATTGTAACCCACCTAGGTCCCCTCCTTTGATTGCAATGTATAAAAATAGACAAGAAACCACCATTCTCTGGAGCATTATCCCAATACGTTGAGATTTTGCTTCCCGGCATTTATCGACAGTTTGGCTCAAATAAACTCACAGAAATTCTTTACAGGTCTGAATGTTTTTATGTTAACATATCTTAGCAATTTTCTTTTTAAAAATTTGAATTTATTGGGGTGACATTGATTCGCAAAACTGTACAATTTCAAGTGTACCGCCCAATAAAACACCCTCTGCGCACTGCATAGTGGGCCCATCTCCCCAAGCAGTCTCTTTCCATCCCCATTTCTCTGGCCTTTGCCCACCTTCACCTACCCCTACACCCCTTTCCCTCTGGCTATCACCACATGTTGTCTGAGACTTTGTGTTATATATAGATGTTTTTTGCTTAATGCCTTCACCTTCTTTCAAATGTACAATATGATACTGTTAACTATAATCACCATGCTGTACATGATATCCCCAGAACTTATTTATTTTATAACTAGAAGTTTGTACCTTTGGAGCACTTTTACCTATTTTCCTCACACCCCCATCCATACTGCTGGTGACCACCAATCTGTTCTGGGTCTCTCTGGGTTCATTTCTTTTTAAGATTCCATGTAAAAGAATAATTTTAAAAAGGTAAAAATCATGGTTTTCATATAAATATAACAAGGTGTGCATGTTGAAACTTTTATTGAGCTCATAAATTAAACAAGGAAGCCAGCAGATGTTCTAACAGATTCAAGGGAAGTAGACACAGCCGACATTTATAGGTCAGGGTTTCTGAAAGAGGGTGTGAATGGAGGTAACAGCTTTTCTGCAGTGGGCTTGGGAGGTCAACTGGATGTTGTTGACTGAACAACATTTGCGTGTCTATGCATAAGAATTATTTTTCATTGCTACCACTTATCTTCAATAACAAAGTTATTACTATTAGCCCCAATTCACAGAGCTGTAAATAATTCTCATAGAATCAGAGTTAGGTAATCCAAATGGGTTTGCTCTGGATATTACCTTGTTTTCCACTGAATCACCAATTTTTGTCCTATAGGGCGATACTTCCATGACATATTGTGCCTCTTTGTTTCTTCTTACAGGTCCTTTAATAACCGAACAACCAAGGGGTCCGTGCTGCCTGTCACTACTTCAGCCAATTAAGCAGAGACAGGGTTGGATCATGTATGTGCATTTATTCCAATAATGCCACAGTATGGGAGAGCAGCAGGTCATCCACAAAGATCTGTTCTACCTCTTCCCATAAGCCAGCTGCTTATATTGAGTAGAAGGGCAAAGATTACATGGGAAAGTAAGAATTATAGACATAGGAAAGTAGGCAGGTATAACAGTTACAGGCAATAGGACTAGGGGTTGCAAAGAGTGGGTGCCTCTGGGACTAGAATGTCTCAGCCACGAGGTTGTAAATCTTTCCATAATAATAGGCATTTCTCAGGACAGGAGGATGGACTGCATTCTGATGTGAGCTCCCATGTCCAGGGTGTACAACTCTCAGCCAGGTTAGAATGAGCTTTCTCTAATCAGAACAGAACAATCACAGTTAACAGAGCATGATTAATATCCTATATAATAAAAGGATAATATGCAAATTGACCCTAATGGCAGAACAATCGGTCACTATGACGTGCACTGACCACCAGGGTGCAGACAACGCAGGAGCTGCCCCCTGGTGGTGAGTGTGCTTCCACAGGGGGAGCGTCGCTCAGCCAGAAGTTGGCTCATGGCTGACCAGTGCAGCGGTGGTGGCAGGAGCCTCTCCCGCCTCCACGGCAGTACTAAGGATGTCTGACTAACAGTTTAGGCCCATTAGTGGGACATCTCCCGAGGGCTTCCAGGTTGCCTGAGGGATGTCTGACTGCCAGCTTAGGCTCGATCACCCAGGGAGCAGCCTAAGTTGGTAGGTGGACATCCCACAAGGGGTCCCGGACTGTGAGAGGCACAGGCCGGGCTGAGGGATCCACCCCCACTAGAGTGCACAAATTTTTGTGCACCAGGCCTCTAGTTTCTTATAATTATAGCTAATCCCCAATATTCTATTTCTGCCCCTACACTTTCGCACTCCCATATTGTGTACCCAGTATGGGTCAGGCATGTTGAGAAGGGTTCAGCCGCATTATCTAGGACCTAGATTCTAGGTCTTCTGCCCTCAGGGCGCTCAGCCTAGTTCAGGTATCCTCATTGATAACTCAGCTCCAAGAAAAATGCCTGATATAGGTGGGACCTAATGAACTGTTCTTGGATTTTCTTGAACGGTGTCTGTTAGGACTATAGGGCAATACAATCCTTAATAGCCATTTGTAAGCTTCCAGCCACAGAAGACAAAGTCCAGGAAAAGCTTTCTGGACACCAGGAGTCAGACCATATAAGGAATTGGAGCTGACCTAAAGACTCCTGATCACACACCTGCATTCCATCAGCATTCCACGCTCACCACCTCAGCCCCCAAACCCAGTGCATAGAAGAATGAAACTCCACCTCCTGGACCCAATGTCCCTTTGGCTTGGTGCTGTGGAGCCCTTCCCTTTGGACAGTCCATCCCCCATCCTCTTTCCTTAAATAAGTTCAATTTTCTTTAATCACCATCAGAACTGGCTATTTATCCAATCCGTGTGCACCACCATGTTAACCTTTCAATGTCTTACCCTCTTACCTGGAGGGCTTCCCAAAGGAGGTGGCAGCTTGTCAATAGTTGGCTCCCCAAATGTCACCAGTACAACCTCTTAATAAGACAAAACTGAGTTAATTGCTTAACCAGGTAAGAAAGAACACCATCTCCCAAACTTTGGTGTATTCAAGAGAGGAGAAGCTAAGATAAGAATTTCTAATGACCATGCTCTTGCCATCATGAAAGTCTTTTTTTAAAAAAAATATATTTTATTGATTTTTTACAGAGAGGAAGGGAGAGGGACAGAGAGTTAGAAACATCGATGAAAGAGAAACATCGATCAGCTGCCCCCTGCACACCCCCCACTGGGGATGTGCCTGCAACCAAGGCACATGCCCCCGACCAGAATTGAACCCGGGACCCTTCAGTCCACAGGCCAACGCTCTATCCACTGAGCCAAACCAGTCAGGGCCATCATGAAAGTCTTAATAATTTTGAACAAGGGGATCCACATTTTTATTTTGCACTGGGTCCTACAAATGTCATTGCCAGTCCTAACTATGACCAAGTGTTGTCTTCCCCACATGGCTAAAGTGTTATAAGATTACAGATGAGGGGGCTACTGAATTTTTCTGGGAGGGGAAAGGTAACAGAGATGGTCCTGGTCCAGTGAATCAAGAGCTCAGTTTGGAGAATGAGAGGAAGTTCAAAAAGCAGAGAAAGGGAGTCTCATGGTGGAGGGGACACAAAAATCACAAGTTACATTTGGAAATGACGGGTCCTTTGTAGAACTTTGTGTACCAGGGGCAGTGCTGTGGCATCTGACAGAGTAAACGAGAAATGGAAGGACTCTGAATACATCAAGATAAGTGATTTGGAACCTACTTTTGGGCAGTAGGGGGGAACCTTGGAAGTCATCAAGGGGAGCAGTGACAGGCTCAGAAGCAGATTTTGAACAGCCATTCAAAATTGCTGGAGTTGGGATTTTGAAGGGTAATATTTTAGTGCAAGCTTGGCAGATGAATGCATATGTAAATTCTATTCAAATATGTTATTGTTATGCAAAAAGAACACAAGTGGTCTTCACAATCACTCTCTGGGGAAAATGCTAATGTCAACCACCCAGGGAGGAATCCTGGCACTAGTTGAGCACTGTATTCAGAGTTTTAATCTAAGAATTACCCTCAAGAACCAGAAAGGAAATGCAGAACAAAGTAGAGTTCAAGGCTCAAGTTTAAAGCCATAGCATACAGATGTCATAGTCACCTCTAAACTGTACGTGTGACCCAAAACAGGAAAGGACAGGCAGGTGTGACAAGGAATTTCATTGAACTATGAACTTATGTCTCTCCTCCCTCTCTTAGTTGATTTGTTCCAAGCAGGTAACCAGTTGTTAAGGGATAATGTTCAAAAAAGATAAAACATGACCTCCATACATATATAAAATGAACACCTTTGTACACTTCGTTCATCATGTCTTAGTTTAATCAGCTGCTTATAAAATGCAAATGTAAATAAAGCAACTTTTAAAAAATGAAAAAAAAATGAACACCTGCCAAAGATTTTACTGGTCTCATTAATGAAAGAACCAAACAGGTTTACAGCTGCTTCAAAGGGGAATTCAAAGTATGATACTTTTACAGATGAGGAACATTTTTATTGAAATATTTTGACAAATAAAATTTACAAATAGGTGAAGTAAATTTACACTTCATTTTATTAATAGGCAAAAACTGGATATCCCTGCAGTGGGACAGGGACTTTGGTCTGCTGGGGACACACTTTGCACGTGATTAAACAAATAAGATTTGCATTACCATATATTTCCTTCAAGTTAGCGTCTGTTCCTCACACTTGTAAAATAGCCCAGTGAAAACCAAGGCGCAGCTCTTGTGGGATAGCATCTCTCAGACATCCCAACGTCTTAAACTGCCTTCATGCAGAGGTCCTTCTGTGCCTCTTGGCTTCAGTGGAAGTTTGTGTGTCTCAGGCTCAAAACCTCTAGCCATCCTTTTTCTTCTCCTCCTCCTCTTCCTTCTCCTCTTCCTCCTTCAAGAAACAGGAAGTTCACATCTAGTTGTTTTTCAGAAAATACCCAACAAACTTCAGTCCCTGGAGGGGACTTCCATGACAGTTCCTGAAGGTGCTGCTTTTATAAGCCCTCAGCATGCCTGACGGGCCTTTTGGATTGTGTCCTGACAGAATTTGAATATTTAAGAGCAATGAGTGTAACTGATTGAGTGTTTTTTTGGGATGAAGTACTAGGAACAGAAAGGTAGATGCTGTTCTGTGAGGCAGGCAGGAAGGATTTGAATGCCAAGGTGTTAGCATGTCTCTGTGGGAAAGTGTCCCATTGAAATGGGTTCTCTGTGGCCCCAGCAGCAAGGCCTTGGTCGAAGGGAGGCCCCTGTGACACCAGGTGACAGCACAAGGGGCTGCTTCGCTAGAAGGGCCAGTTCCCTCCAGGACAACCACCATTTCTTGATGCCAGTCTTTGAACAGCCATTTCCTGTTGCCTTCCTAGGTTAGTTCATGGCTCAATGACCCTCCTTAGTATTCACCTTTGAACTTTCCTACCACAATCGCCCTCTACACCCACAACACATTTTAAAATCTATGGCTGTTTAAAATGAATCTTATGTGTGTTGATACATTATCAACTATTGCACATTCATGCACCCCACCTGCATTGTATTAGGGGACTCCCTAGGCGAGCAGGCATACAAAATTCCCTGTATAGACTTAGACTGCAGCTGACTCCAACATTTAATCCCCAAATCCCCCCAAAATGGAATAATTCTTGCCTACTTGTATTGTAGGCTGAGAATTAAGCCCAGTAATAAGCAATGATGTGCCCCAGCTATAGGAGTGTAAGTCCCTGCCTAGCAATTCATGTTCATGGATCCCTCAGTGGACTGGTGAATCAATGGACACCCTCAGAATGAAGATTTTGAGGGCATACCATAGTACACAGGGTTACAAAAAAATCAATAATATGAAAATATAGCCATAAAAATATTTAAACCACCACATTCATTATATAATGACATATGCGCTTTTTAAATTAATACCCTGAAAAATGAGATCTAGCAGTAGATCTGACAACTACTATAATTGAACAATAGTGATGAGTGTGGAAGATATTTGGAGGCGTCTGCAAGAACCACATTACAATGTGAACATAATGTGATTTCTGTTGGTAAGAAAGGTATAGGTGCCCTTCTCCTCATGTGGTTTGTTGCCCACATTTATAACAACAACAAAAAAATGCTAAATGTAAGTTAGAGGGACTGAAAGCACAGGTGTGTTTAATGTTTTGGCATCTGTGTTTATAGACTCTCTGAGTTCCATCTCCATCTCCTACAGAGGCCTATGGACCTGTGAGTAGGGCCCCCTGTTGTCGGGTACCCCTGCGATTGGGTCATGGTTCTCCATTTCTGTTCTCAGAGGTTGTTAATGGCCACCTGGGAGCTGACTCGTCCCCGGAATGGCCAGCACCTGGGAAAGTTGGACTCCTGTTTTCTAATCCTCGGTAGCCTGTGAGTGAACCCTGGCCTGTGGTGTTTATCCGAGCATCGGTGGAACTGCTCTCCTCAGGCCCCCAGCCCTGTCTCCTCCTGCGAATTCAAAGCCTGGATCGCTTTCCCTCATGGCACAGAGCCCTGGAACATGTCATTTTAACCACTCTGCTGACCTCGAACTGTTTCCACTTCATCTTCACACCCGTTCAGTGGTTGGGAAAGCCAGGACAGTGTTGCTATTCCACCCCAGAGGTGTGCAGGCAGCCAGAGGTGGGGAAGCAGGGATGCCCAGGGGACCCAGAAACAGAGCAGCCAAAGCAAGTCAGAGGAGCGGCAACCACACCCAACCTCTTGGGAAATCGTTTGCTTTTCAAAAGACCTGCAGCTGACTCTTTGGAGAGAGCTGATTTGGGGCTCCTTCGCATGTTGGGAGGACTACTATGGACATACCTAAGTCACCTGGCCTCCATAGCACTTGGGACAAAATCCAGACTGCTTACTCTGGCCTGTGAACTGCTATCTCAGTGCGTCTGGGACCATCTTGCTCTGTGCCCATTTCCCCAGCTTGATTTTGAATAAGAGCCACTTTCACTTTCAAACTAGCCCAGTTTGACCAATAAATCTTGCCGTCATCATAGTGGCTGCTGCCAGGACGAGGGCGTGCTGGTGACCCAGGGCTCTCGGTTGCTATCTGGAAGAGAATCACTTTGCACAACTCCATGTGCTGTCCCCAGGGGTCGCTGGCCAATGGAGGAGGGGCTGGGCCATCCCAGCTCAGAGCGGTGGGTGGGGTCCGCTGAGGCCTCTGCGGTTCTTTCCTCTGCTCAACGCTGCTTTCTGCGTGTCTCCCACAGTTGTTGCCATTGAGGACTTCCTGAGAGCGAGTCTCAATCTCAGAGTCTGTTTCTCCGACAATCTGACCCGAGACAGTCATTCTATCTACGTGGCTCTCTGAGCCCCGGGCCCATCACCACTCTGACCTTATCTCTCACTGAGCCTTTTAAGCAAACATGCCAAGCTCCTGGTCTCCACTGGCATTCTGCCTGCTGTTTTCTCTTCTCCTCCACTGGTTCTGTCCCCAAATTGTCACATGTCGAGTTATTTCTTGTTCTTCAGGTCCTAGCTCAAATCTCATTTCCTCAGTGAGGTCTTTTCTTCCCTGATTCTGTCCAAATAGTCACTTTTCCAAAAGCCTCTCTCTAGTGCATTCTTCTGTATTTCCTCCACAGCCCCACCACTAACTGAAAATATCTTGCTTATTTACTTTCTTATTGATTTCTCCTTCTCTGGAATATAAGTTCCTTCTGGGGCAAAATTTTATTTATCTTATTCATCTCTGAATCTCCAATACCCAGAAGATTGTCTGGCATATAGTAAGCCCTCGATAATATTGGTTGAAGGAATGAATAAGAAAAAAGGAGGGGAAAACAAAAAAATATATAGTACAGATTTATTTATAAACTGTTTTCTTATGTCTCCCAAAATTGTTTTAGCTATTTACTTAGCTTGCAATTTTTGTTTCATTTTCTGGGGAATAGTCTTGCCAATTCCTCCTGAATTTCTCTTCCCCCATGGCTTCCCAGCTCTATAACTTTCATTTTCAAGACTCTAATGGAAAATATTACCCACAAGAATTATTAAAATTAACCATAATAATAACAACTAGCATTGACTGTGTGTCGGCATTCACTAGACACTTCACTAACTGTTGTACATATGTGAACACCACAGTGCTTGGAGGGAGGTATTGCTTTTATTCCCCTTTTTTATGAGGAAATGGAACTAGAGAGAAGCTTCAGGACTTGTCCAGGGTCACACAGCTAATCAATGGCTGCAGAGCCAAGACAGGAACCCAGATTTTCTGAGAAGGAACTTGATCTGTGGTCTCCAGGTTGATGCAGTAGAAAGTGCTCCACATCTGGAACAGAGCACCCTTGTGTCTGCTGTTCTGGGGCCACATCTTCTTAGACTCAGCATGGCCTTCAGGACTCAGCATGGCCTTCAGGACTCAGCATGGCCTTCAGGACTCAGCGTGGCCTCCCAGGACTCAGCATGGCCTTCAGGACTCAGCATGGCCTCCAGGACACAGCTTGGCCTCCAGGACTCAGCGTGGCCTCCAGGACACAGCTTGGCCTCCAGGACTCAGCGTGGCCTCCAGGACAGAGCTTGGCCTCCAGGTCTCAGCGTGGCCTCCAGGACACAGCTTGGCCTCCAGGACTCAGTGTGGCCTCCAGGACTCAGCATGGCCTCCTGGGACTCAGTGTGGCCTCCAGGACTCAGCATGGCCTCCAGGACACAGCTTGGCCTCCAGGACTCAGCATGGCCTCCAGGACTCAGTGTGGCCTTCAGGACTCAGCATGGCCTCCCGGACTTAGCGTGGCCTTCAGGACTCAGTGTGGCTTCCAGGACTCAGCATGGCCTCCAAGACTCAGCGTGGCCTCCAGGACTCAACATGGCCTCCAGCACTCAGCATGGCCTCCAGGACTCAGCTTCCTCACTATTAAATCTGGTTTTGCTGAATTTGTTTGCTGCAATAATTCAATGAAGCGATAATGTATTGGCATACCTGGTATATGGTAAGAAGTCCAAAGGTTTCATCCCCTTCTGATGTAGGACACTGTGAAAACAGCAACAAATTTTCCAACTGCCTTTCATCTCAGATCAAACAGAAGCTGAGGGCATTTTCAATCTTGCTAGCTAGAGCTCTACATAGTACATGAACTTCTCTAACATGTATGTTTAACCATGTGTTCTGACATATCCATATATTGTAGTTAAGACCTGTGGTTCTAGAGTCAGATGGACCTAGAAGAGAATCTCATCTTTGTTACTTCTTACCCACTCCTGCTGCCTTACACCCTCCCACTTTCCTTGGGGGTAAATTATATATTGAATCTCTCTAGTCTATGTTTCCTTATCTGTAACATGGTTTGGTATAAGAATTAAATAAAACATTGACTATAGTACTTAGTATAGGATTAACCCCAGTAACCCATCTATTTTTATTAATAGTAATACTCAATAATACAAATAGTGTGACTCTCTTTATTTTATTATTTAGTTATATTTTCCTAGAGAAAGGATTTTTAATTGGGCTTCTTATCATGAATACAGAACCATGACATCTTAGTTAAAGGGATAGAAAATGTTATCACTGTGAGCACTGTCCCAGCCAACATGACCCCAGCCTCAGCCCTAACCTCACTTTGCAGCTGAGGGTTAGAGCAGCTCTGGGTTCCTTAGAGCTGCTTAGTAAATCTATGGATCCTTAAATGTCTTACCCTCCCACTGCTGAGTGAGTCTGTGAATCCCAGTGTTGCCCAATTCATTCCCTTCAGAATGGTCTCTCCACATTGTCAGCTTCTTTTTAAATTTTCATTTATATTTTATTTATTTTAGAGAGAGGAATGGGTTAGCAGTGGTAGGCAAACTCATTAGTCAACAGAGCCAAATATCAACAGTACAATGATTGAAATTTCTTTTGAGAGCCAAATTTTTTAAACTTATAGGTAGGTACATGGTTATTGGCTTAGGAAGAGCCACACTCAAGGGGCCAAAGAGCCGCATGTGGCTCGCGAGCCACAGTTTGCTGACCATGAGGTTAGGGGGAGAGGATTGAGAGAGATACATTGATTGGTTGCCTCCCATATGTACCCTGACTTGGGATTGAACTCACAACCTGGGCACGTGCCCTGACCAGGAATCAAACCTGCCACCTTTCAGTACACTGTATGATACTCTAACCACTTGAGCTGTAAAAGAATTGAACCTAGTTTTTGAGAAATTGGTGCAATTCAGATTCAGATTCTAGTTGCTGTTGAATTAGCCATAACGTCTCCTGATACATGAATTCCAAGAAAGTCTTCCCAGCACTGACATTTGGAATGGAAATGATGAGGGGCAGTCCTCTGGTTTTTCTCTAATATGGAACAAAAACAGCCAACTGAGATCTAGGAAGAATTCTCTGTCATATGGTCTTCAGCCTAAGAGATCATTACATCTTGCTTCTGTCTGGGAAATGGCTTCTTCCCAGGGACAGGATTCTTCCGGGGGCAGCGGCATTCTTGCTGACACTCTCAAAGGCCAGGCAAGCAACTTGCTAGCATAATGGGCATGGATATTGCATCTCATTCCGCATAATGTAATTAAACCTGATTATATACAATTATTCCTTTCTACAGAAAAGTTTCCTTGAAAGGTTAGAACATTGATTGCTGAGAGTGGAGATTTCAGTTGCACATGTTGACCCTACATAAAAATAATAGCCTGTTGAACCAACGTGTTTTATTCAAATAGACATTCCTTCCCCACCCAAACATATTTAACTTCTCACCAAAGAACTATAATCAAGATGAACCCCAATGAATGAATCCAAAAACAGAACCACACTTTTGTATTAGAAAAAACCTGCAGCATTTGTTATTTTTATCATCCGATGCTCTTAATATGTACTTGACTATAATAAGGAAATAAAAGGGAGTGATTAAGCTCATTGACTAATGGAGTTGATTTTAGTTGGGGACAAGTAACCAAAAGGAGAAAAATAGCAAGTGTCAATTATGGTGTCAAGAGAGTCTTTCCCTGACTTCCTTCCATCCTATTCCCTGACTTCCTTTAATTTCTCACAGAGATGTGTTTGCTTTCCTGACTATGAAGTAGGTGGAATAATCTTTAAGTTCTTAAGCAGTAAGTTCTCATCTCAGAGAAAAAGTCAAGGTCCTTACAGAGGCAAACAGTCATTACATGGCTTTCCATTTCTGTCTATTTTTTACTAGAGGCCCGGTGCACAAAATTTGTGCACTCGGGGGGGGGGGGTCCCTCAGCTCGGCATGTGCCCTCTCGTAGTCTGGGACCCCTTGAGGGATGTCCACCTGCTGGCTTAGGCCTGCTCCCCGGGGGATTGGGCCAAAGCTGGCAGTCAGACATCCCTCTGGTAGCCTGGGAGCCCACGGGGGATGTCCACTTGCCAGCAGGGAGCAGTCCTAAGCTGCAGTCGGACATCCTTAATGCTGCTGAGGAGGAGGGAGAGGCTCCCATCACCACTGCTGTGCTGGCAGCTATCAGCCTGGCTTGTGGCTGAGCAGAGCTCCCCCTGTGGGAGTGCACTGACCACCAGGGGGCAGTTCCTGCATTGAGCGTCTGCCCCCTGGTGGTCAGTGTGTGTCATAGTGACCAGTCATTCCCAGTCATTCTGCTGTTAGGGTCAATTTGCATATTACCCTTTTATTATATAGGATTTTTTCCTACTCCCTTCCTATCCCATCATTCTGCACTTGCCACACTGTATGTCTCACGGCTCCTATAACATACCAGCCAGATTCCTATAACAAGCCATTGCTTTATTCTTCCTGGAATGCTGTATCAACGTGGCTTGCTCATTCTTTTTTTTTTTTTAATTCTATACTTAGCTCATTTTCTAGCTTCTCCAAGGAAAAAAGAAGCAGGTTGAGCAGTACTCTCATTTCCTACTGGTAGCACTGAGATTGATCCTACAATTCCACATTATGCTCTGAGAAAGCCATGTGGATAGAAACAATATTTCAATTTATTGATGATTGCTTCCTTTCACCAGCATTATGAAATTAATTAACTTCACAATGAGCCAGGAAATGGGTAAAATGAATAATTGGAAAGGACACTGGGTTTGAAAACAGGACACTTTTGTAGGACAGTAGTCCCTGTTTTAACTATGCATTCTAGAATGATAGGGTTGTAGGTGACCTTCATGATCATTTAAGCTTGCAGATGAAGCCTCTTTAATGATGCATTCTAGATATTAATTTTTGACATTTACCAATGATTCCCATATAAGGTGTGACATTTAAAGTCATACTATCTAAACCCCCTCTGCCAACACTCATCCAATTCCCCAAGGTATAAATGAGTTCTACACACTCATTGTGAGTTATTTGTTTTGCTCCTTGTTGAATCCTATTGGGTATGTGGAGTCCAGCATTACTTATTTAATTAATGAATCAAATATTTATCGAGTGCCTATCGTGTTCTTGGTTTTGTGTTAGATGCTGGGTACACAAATAAAAATAGGACATAGTTGATTAATTTCACCTCTGATGGTGGCCCAGCAGATCTGATTACTGGAGAATTTGAATTCACTCTAAACCAAGTGCCAGATGGGAATAGCCAGACCCTTGCTCTCCATCTGGGTAAAACCAGTGACTGAAATTTTTAGGGTAAGTGTCATTGCATGTCAGCAACTTCATATGATTCAATCTACTGGTGTACTTTAAATCCTTATTTGAAGCCTTGAACACATCCAAAGTCTTGTCTAGATATCTTTAAACTTGATTCTAAGTAAAGATCAGGACTGGCTGGGGGTAGACTCGAGGGCCACTTTACCCCCATGACAGGTGCCTCTGTCCCACACCATGTCTAATCCAGATGATAAATGCAGCCCTGCCTTCTAGTGTCACAAAAATATTTCAGTCACATGAGCACTACTTGCAACCCAGAAAATTTTTATTGAAGATTTGAAGGCCTTGAGGCGCAAAGGAGTTAAGTTGCAGTTATGCAAACAAGTTTAATTATTTGAAAATCATTTGAAGGTTGTTAGGGTATATTTGAAGCTGCTATAACAAAGAGATCCCAAAATACAGTGGATCAGTGAAGACAGAATTTGACTTCTCACCCATGAAATAGTATTGGCAGAGGAGGCAGAGGTGGTCCAGGGATGGTTCAGGGAGAGATGATCAATCAAATGCTTATCAATGTGTACATTTCAGGGCATGTCTATGTTCATACTCATTCATCTAAATAGAATCACAGTGTTTGTGAAGGTTATAAATGCAGACTGATTCAGATGGGTTCTTTGGTCGCTCCAATACCCTGAGTGGGTTTGTCATTTTAACATGATTTTCCAAAATGGTGAACAACTAATTTTTGATAAAATTCCTAACAAAATACATGCCTCCTGTACAAAATTAAGGGAAAATTACATGATCATTGCATTCCTGGAAAATTCACTATTATTAAAATCACCCAAGTGGACATTATTTCTATATATTCAATAGGGTCATTCAACATCATGTAGATGTGGAAATGGCCTTTTATTGGGTTAGGACTGTCCAATGTTCCAGAGGACATCCAGCATCCGTGACCCACCCACTAAATGCGAGCAGTGTCCCTACATAGTATGGCAATAAAAATGCGCCCCCCCGCGATTTTCAAAATGCCCCCTATGGGTGGCATTGGCCCCACTGAGAGCCATTGCTCTAAAGAAACTTGGGTGGAGTGTTCTTTCTCTGACTTTGGGACTGAGGTTCATTCTGAGCCAAAGCGCACATGTGCCTTCTTTCAAAGGGTTAGTTGTAAGAAAGCAGAGTTTTTGCCCTCAGTGAAGGATGCAGGCTGAGATATTATGCACTTGTGTGCGGACACTTTAACCATATCACCACGCTTGTCCTAATGCTCCCTCTGACTTTCTGACTGTGATTTTCTCCACATGGATTTCAGTGAGAAAAAGGAATTGAGGGAGAAAAGGCAAAAGCAGTCTTTTTTCTTGCTACAAATGTCTTAGACCCATTATTGTAAGATGTGTAAAAGTACTACATTTATAGAAAGGTCGAAGTAATAGCAAACAAGGTGAGGACATTTACTTCTAACTGGCAAGGTATAATCTTCCTAAAAGGAACCTGAACATTGACTTATTCACCTGTGCATTTAGGCTCTTTGCTGTCAAAGGAAACTGGAGATTTGAGGGCAAATGTTAACCTCAAATTCACACACAGCTGCATGCAAATATTCAGAGCACAGTTTTATTTTAATTCTGTAAAAGACCTTAATCATTCTTGCATTTAGCTCCTGGTAGTAAGCAAATTTATTTTTAAAAGATCAGATTCTCATTCCTTAGTCCGCCATCTATCTATCTATCTATCTATCTATCTATCTATCTATCTATCTATCTATCATTCTTGGTTACTGAATCCTTATAACTGTTTTTCAGGCAGTTATAAGATTCATGATTATCTATGACTGTAACAATTACTCTGGCCCCCCAGACTCTTTAACTATAAAATGGGGGAGGGAGGTTGAACTTCCAGTTCAAGACTTTACATTTCAGGAACCCTAACTGTAGCTGAATGACCCGGTATTCAATAGCAAGGATATTCTTCTAATAAATGTACAAAATGACAGACTGTCCCAGCAGAAAATTCAGATTTCCCTTCTGCATTGTCATTTATCTCGGTTCACTGTCACATCATTGCAGCTCACAATCTGGGTTTGAACCTCAGGCATGCTGCTCATTAGCTATGCGACCTTTTGGAATGATCACTTAACATCTCAGTGCCTCAGTTTCTCCATGTGTGAAACAGAGTCTCCATAGGGTTCTCATGAGTCCTAAATAAACCTGCACGTTAACTGCTTCAAATGGTCCCCAGCTCACGGTGAAAATTTGGCTGATATTCACGGAACTGAATGAGGCCATTTCATTCCTGGACATTGCTCCTGATTCGCTTTTACCTATTGCCAGGGCTGATGTAGAAAATTTTGCATTCCACATTTCAGAGATTTGGATTGGAAGGAATTTTGGAAATCACATTGAACCTGGCAGTGTCCAGCTTCCCACAGATACTATGGAATATTTGCTCAGCCTGTCACGTTGGCTCCGCAGGGCTCAGCTGACACATTTCAGGAGTCCCCCACACCCCCGTGACAGTTTTATAGCACAGTAATTTAACTTTGTCCATAACCCTGAGAGAGGTGCACTTGGCTTCCTATTATAATGTGACAAATGGAGGCTTGAGTCTTCCTGTTCACATCAAATACATGGGTTTTTAACTTGAAAATGCTAAGTATAATGGACTTTGGTTTTCCATAAATTGATATTTTGTACCATATCCTTTAAATGTTAGGAGCTGCTCTCTTTCTTCACTCCCAGTGCAAGTTCCTCAGTCCTTGTGGGAATTTCAAACTTGAATTAGAGGTAGCAGGGCCACATCAAGGCTTGTGTGCCCTCAAATTCATATGTTGAAACCTAACCCCCAAGGTGATGGTATTAGAAGGGTGGGGCCCTCATGAATGGGATTAGTGCCCTTGTAAAAGAGACATCAGAGGACTCCCAACCCCCTGCTCCAACGGGAGGAGATGATGAAAGACAGCTGTCTATGAACCAGGAAGTAAACCCCACCAGATCCCAAATCTGCCTGCGCCTTGATTTTGAACTTTCCAGCTTTCAGAACTGTGAAAAACAAATGTTTTTTGTTATAGGCCCCTAGTCTCAGGTGTTCTAGCAGCCCACATGGACATAACTAAGGTAAAGAAAGTGAAGCACTTGCTTCAAGCACAAAATTTAAGAGGGCAGCAGGAAACTCAGTAATCCAGATAAATAACATCTTAATGTAATATTGTTAAAAACCAAAATTAATTAAAAATCCCACGATGAATGAAAAAAAGTCAAAATTTTAAAGAAAGACTAGCTCAGTAATAGGGCCAATGTGAGACATGAGTCAAAAGGAATCGGTAATGCTATTCCTGTTTGTTTTTTTTTAAACCAACAATTGTGATATTTTGTTCATCATGGATGTTTTGGTATTCATTTTGATTTTACAAAATATTGTGTTGTAATATTATTTATCTGGACAACCGAATTTGTGGCATTCCCTTCCCCACTATTAGATTTTGCTCCTGCACCTGATACCTCCCTGGTGGAATTCCTTTTATCGTCAAGTCACATTCAGGAAACTTACAGGTTCTCCACAGGTGGAGTTCATCTGAGCAGAAGGGGTGTGAGCAGATGGCCCCAGACAGGGGAAGGAACTCCAGAGGTGTGTTTTGTCTAAGATTGATCACAGAGCCTCTAGGGGGAGCACTATAAACTTTCCAGGCCTCAGGCTTGCTAATTAAGAAACCAAGGGGCCAGAGGTGGGCAGCCACAGCATAATCTCTACATGGGGATCACCAATGGAAAGCTGGTAAGCAGAGAGAGACAACAGACTGAGGGGTCTGCTGATGGAAGCTTTGTTGAAACCTGTCTCTAGGAGTTAGGATTCCATGTGCTTTTGGTTTTTAACTACCACCTCAAAAATCAGTAGATTCTCTAAGCCAGAGCTTGGCAAACTTTCTCAGTCAAAGAGAAAGTAGATATTAGATATTTAGGCCTATAAGCTGTACAGTTCCTGTTAGACAACCACCAAAATCTGCCATGACAGTGTGAAAGCAGTCACAGGCAATACATGCATGGTGTTCCAACAGAACTCTAGTAGGGACACTAAAATGTATGTTTCATGGGATTGGTGCATTTGCAAAAGATTCTTCTTCTTTGGAAGCAGGATTTGACTCCAGGGGCCATAGTAGTTGGTGGACCACTGCTCCAGGCCAAAGTGAAAATACCCAATTGCTCTTGCCTCTGATATAATCGGTGATTCCTTTCAGCAAAGTCTTTTAAAGAATCTTAGAAGGTACTTTGAAATGTGTTAAATTTCTAAGATGGGAGTTATGATTTTTATATGGATGTTGAGAGAGAGTCAATCCAAGAGGACCACAGGTTTGTTGTCCTAAATCACTATGTTACATTCTGTTGCTCCCAATATGCCCCTCTCACTCTTTGTAGTTCTCTGTGTCGAACATTTAAATGGTCTGCAGTTCTCTCATCTGACCAACATTTCTGTGAGGGTGGATGTTCTGTCTGTCTTATATCCTTCCCTCCCAGGACACATTTGGCACAAAGCAGGATCTCAATAAATGATGAATGAATAAACATGTTTATGTCCCCCCCCAAAAATAGCAGACTATTTCTATATTTCAGGCTATCCAACAACTATGTTTGTAAACAAGCATATTTTTACAGAGATTTATGAAGACATTAATCCGCTAGGAAAAATAACTATTTGATTTTTCAGAGGAAAGATACATTAACATCAGTAGACAGTGATAAACTACTCCGTTTTTTTCTGATATATTATTCACTACCCACTATAAAATCAAAAATCAGAAAAAGACTTAAATGGTTATATCTTGGCTTTAAATGAATAAAATAAAGCATTTCCTTACTTTCAAAATAAACCAGGAATCCCAGAGTATCTAAATGTTCCAAAGGGCTGGTTTTCGACAGGAATCAGTCACCCTTTGTTAACACAAAGGGAATGTGCTGGGTCTGGTAATTCAATTTTAAGATCAATGCTGTTCAATTATTTAGTAATAAATCCTCCCGGAACAGCATTACACAAGCACTGTGCTATTTTTCAATAGGGTTGGGGGGAGGTGAGATGGCAATTTATTGATCAGATGAGACTGTAGGGGACTGATACATTCTGCAAATGTAGAGTAAGCCCAACAACACTGAACACTACTTAGAAATTATTCCAGTATTTTATCTATACATGAAGACTATATTGTAAAGCACTGGCATTTTTTCAGTTCAAACATTATCTCAGCAGATTCTCATTCTACCCAAGGTAAAGTTCTAAGGTTACATAAAGGAAGAGTCATTAGCAGGGAAAACTATCTTTGAAAATCCCTTAAGGAGGCATCAGATTGGAAATTGCCATATTACTGGTCAACGACATCCACCTGGCCACTTTCTCCTGGGTAGGAAGAGATCTCTGTTTTTATAGGTACTAGTAAGTAGCGCAGGAGGTAGTGGGCTTGTGTTTTCAGCCAATGCCGTGGAAAAGGGCACTTATCCTATGAAACACAATTGCACCTTGGCCGGGAGGCTCAGTTGGTTGAGCATCGTCCCATGCACAAAAAGGCCACTGGTTCTATTCCTGATCAGGGCAAAAGCCCGGCGTTGTAGGCTCAATTCCCAGTAGGGTGATGTTTCTCTATCACGTCAATGTTTTTCCCTCTTTCCCTTTCTCTCTCTCAAATCAATAAAAACATATTTAAGCATAGATAAAAAACACAACTGAGAAGGGGCTAGGGGAAGAAAGAGGCACATGTGTATTTCTCATGTCACACTCACTCTGGAGTAATTTGTTCATTGGTTGGATTGAGGGGACAGTGGCTTGCACTGTTAAAGGTAAAGCTGAAGGTCTGTTCATTGAACTCGACTCAACCTGCTTGCTGGGCTCGTTGACTCTCCCGCGCCCTCTGGACGGCATGCTGGCTGCTTCGTCTCAGCTGCTAGGCTAGTCTCGGCTCCTCCGCACACTTCTGCTAAGCTCTGTGCTCACCACGTGTAGCTGTGCTGTCTTAAATCTGTTCATGGTAATTGTACTTGCTATTATAATTATATAATTTAATTAAGTATCATGTACACTGATAAATTACAAGTGTGAAAAGGGACTTGTTGCTACGAAAACTAAATTGAATGCTTTGGAAAACATTGAGAAAGGAAATTATCTAAAGAAATGCTGTCAAATGTTAAGACAGTGAAAATATAAAAAACTAGTAGTCTGGACTCAAATTACATTAAAAGTCTTCTAAGGTCTTGCAGCACTTTCAAGGCACTAAAAGTGGAAATTAGAGCTATGCATCCTATTATTAGCAGATAGAAAATAGACTGCTAATCAGAAGATGTACACTCAGGGATGGAAATCTACATAAAAAATGGGAAGATTGCAGATTTGTATGTTTTAAAAACTTAAAATAAAATGCGTCAGGCAAACACTGGGAATTGTTCAGTCATATTTATTCTTTACTTCCTCCTTTAATTATAGAAACCATGAGGTCTATCTGGGCCACAGCATCCAAACCAGAGGAGAAATGTCTAGGGGAGTCTTGCCCATCACTATGGCCATGTGACTAAGCTCCGGGCAAAGGTATGTGAGCAGAAGTGGGTGCCCATTTCTGTCATGCCCTTAAGAGGAAAGGGCACACTCACACTCTCACTGACTTCTCCTTTCCATCGGCTGGGACATCCATATGGTGGTGGGAGCTGGAGCTACTCCAGGGACCTAGAGATGATGGAAGGCCTGTGCTGAGGTAGACACAGCCCATCAGCCTGGACCACTCTGCTTCCTCTGCCTGCACTGCTTCACTGGCAAAAATTAACTTCTGTTCTCACTGATCCACTGTATTTTGAGGTGTCTTTATTATAAAAGCATAGAATGTTCCCCAACTAAAACACACTCTATCTGTCATCTATTATCTATCTATCTATCTATCTATCTATCTATCTATCTATCTATCATCTATCTACCAATTATCTATCTATCTATCTATCTATCTATCTATCTATCTATCTATCATCTATCTACCAATCATCTATGTACCTATCATCTATGCATCTACGTATGTATGTATGTATGTATGTATGTATGTATGTATCTATCTATCATCTACCAATCATCTATCTATCTATCTATCTATCTATCTATCTATCTATCTATCATCTATGTAGTTATCTATATATGTAAAACCCTAATATGCAAATAAATGGAACAGCGGAATGGTGGAACAACTGAACAACCAGTCTCTATGACGTGCGCTGACCACCAAGGGGCACGTGCAGAACATGGCAGGCATCGGCTGAGGCAGGATGGTGGAGTAGGTGAGCAGGGGCATCAGACCAAGGCGGGTTGCTGGTTGTTGTCATTGGGGCAAGCCTCTGGTGGTTACTGAAAATTCTTTGCTTCCACAAGGTGTGATCCCACCGGGCACTCGCACCTGCTGCTGGTGCCTGGTGCCAGCTCCAATCGCTTGGCACTGGCACCGAACGCTCAGTGCCATAAGTGGGTGCAAGTGGCAGCTGCTGGCCCCGATCGCCCCTCAGGGCTTCTCCACCTCCCCCTGCTCCTAAGGGGCGATTGGAGTTGGCAGCTGTCTCTCACACCTGCTGCTGGTGCCAGCCCCAATCACTCCTCGCCATCAGTGGGTGACAGTGGGGCTGGCACCGTCAGCATGTGGGAGTGGCGTGGCAGGAGCGGGGCTGCCAGCAGACAGGGGACCAGGGGCTTCTGCGGGAGGGGCTGGGCAGAGGTGCAGAGGATGGGCCGAGACTCGCCCTTGTGCCCACCGCAGCCTTGCAGCCTACAGTTCCTTTCAAGGTGTACGAATTTGTGCACTGGGCCCCTAGTATAATATATACGAGTATTTTCTGTTTTCATTTTAAATGATCTTGTCCATTAACCAAGTGATCTACCAGTTCTGATAACAAGGCTTCTCCTACATTATTTTGCCTCTCTTCTCCACTGGACATGGAAGTTGAATTTGTCTCAGTTGGCAGTGCTTTCGGTGAGAGCGGACTTTGTGTTTCTATGACAATGCACTGCATGAGCAGCACCTTCATCTAGTCAAGTCTGTGAAGCAGCATAGGCTTGACCAGCTGGCAGCTGTCGGCATATGAACCAGAGGAAGAAAGGGTCAGATGTTCAGAGAACGTCCCCTGTACCCCCATGGGTAGCCACTGTGGAGGGTTCCATGGCTGGCATGCACACTGTAGCTTATATGAATGGCGCCCCAGCGTTGGGCAATGCCCAACCGGAGCAGCTAGCTCTCCATGGAGCCCCTGCTGATGTATGCTAAAGGGGCTCCTCTCTCAAGTTCATCACCTTATTAATCAGTCATTGATTATTGATGCTGGCGAGAATGTAGAAAAGGAGATGCTCTCACATATCATTGGTGGGAATGAAAATTATTAAAGTTTTTATGGAGGTCAGTGCATCAAAAATTAAACACTGTATATGCTTCAAGCAAGATTTTCTCCTTTTAGGAGGTTATTTTAAGACATTCTCATACATGAGGATGGAGGTGTGTGTGCAAGAGTGTTCACTGCAGAAGCAGAGAAATATAAAAATATTCTTCTTCTAGTCCTTCATTTCTTCCTTCAGAAATGTTATCTGAGCACATGCAAAGTGTGCAGCTTAAGGAAATTTAGACCAGACAAGATGCACAATAACCCCGACCTTGTGGAGCTTACCTTTCTCTCTCTCTCTTGCTTACATTTCTCTCTCTCTCTCTCTCTCTCTCTCTCTCTCTCTCTCTCTCTCCCTCTCTCTCTCTCTCTCTTTCTCTCTCTGTAT
This sequence comes from Myotis lucifugus, assembly GCF_000147115.1. Taxonomy (NCBI): domain Eukaryota; kingdom Metazoa; phylum Chordata; class Mammalia; order Chiroptera; family Vespertilionidae; genus Myotis; species Myotis lucifugus. The sequence continues at coordinate 849,927 of NW_005871203.1, read as the reverse complement.
GTGTGTTGGGGGTGGTGATGAACAGGTGAAGGAATAAATATGTCACAATGTCAAATAGTCAATAAGGCAATGGATACATATCTCAAGGCTCATCCACATTACAGAATGCTATAAAGCCATTCCAAAAGAATGACATATACCCAGTTTTATTAACATAAAAAATTATCCAAGATATACGGTAAAATGAATGCCATGTGAGTAGTGAGATCACGGCTTCATAAAAAATATGTGTTTATGGGCATATACATGGCTGTGATTGTGCAGAGAACATCTGAAGGCTCGCACGCCAGGATATTCATAGTAACTGTCTCCAGGGTGAGAGTCCAAGTACCAGGCGAGGTGTAAGGTGTACATGGGGAGGCAGTAAGAATAAGGAACATGTCATACTTTATTCTGCATTATTGCATCTTCCACACTGAGGCCATGGTCCCATTTTACTCCAGGATTTAAAAAGAAGAAACTGACAGGAAATAATCAGCGCTTCCCTAGAGCTGATGAGGGTACCAGCAATGGAGGCAAGTGCTGATGCCAGCTCTGATTCCAGGCCTTCCTGGAAGGGATTATCAACGGCTTAAACAGTTCAACTTTTTGAAGTTGCCATTGCACACCTGCAATTTAGCCTAGAGAAGTCAATGGTGATGTGCTAGAGAAATTTAATCATATTCATTTCAGCTCTGCTTATGACAGTTTAAAAAATGGTGTCTAACAATAGGGGAATGACTAAACAAATGGTGGTAATTCCATATGATGAAGTATTACACAATACAAAAGCTTGTCTTAGTGACTGTGGACATATGTAAATACCACAACTTGACAATCTGTGGAAATGAAGGTAAAAAACAAAAAACTATCCATGTGTATGATCCAATGTTGCAATAAAACTCATCTATTAATGCATTTATCTATCTATGCATGTATGTACATATATACACATTCATCTGTCTGTCCATCCATCCATCTAACAAAAACTAGACTAAGACCCCAAATTTTAAAGTGATAATATTAATGTATAACTGCTTGTTTTAAAAATTGTAAAAATTTTTAGGTGTCACTGTGGCCAGTGGTGCTCAATGGTTAGAGTGTCATCCTGTGCACCAAAGGGTCTCAGGTTCGATTTCCGGTCAAGGGCATGTACCTGGTTGCAGGTTTGATCCCTGGCCCTGGTCAGGGTGCATGCGGGAGGCAACCAATGGATGTGTCTCTCTCTCACATTGATGTGGTTTATTTTTTTTCTCTTTCCCTCACCTCTCTCCCACTCCCTGCTTTGCACTGCTTCTAAAAATCAAACAAAACAAAACAAACAAACAAACAAACAAACAAAAACAGTGAAAAAATATCCTCAGGTGAGGATTAATAAAAAAATTCCAGGTGTCTGCAATGCATGGGTATTACTTTTATTAACACACACACACACACACACACACACACACACACACACACAGCAATACAAGTTAACTTAGTACAAACATCAAACACAAAAAGAACGTGTGTGTGGCAACCATTGCCATAATTTCTTCAAATTAAAATTTTTTTTATTGATTTTAGAGAGAGAGGAAGGGAGAGGAGAGAGAGAGAGAGAAAGATCGGTGTGAGAGAGAAATATAATCAGCTGCCTTCCGCATGCCCGGAACTGGGACTGAACCCACAACCTGGGTATGTGCCCCCACCTAGAATCAAACTGGTGACCTTTTGGTGCACGGGATCACACTCAACCAACCGAGTCACACCAGCCAGGGCTCTTCTCCTTTTTGGTCTGCCCACTCAAAAGTTATTCATCATGAGGAAAATGGACCACCATGACAGTTACCATGAATCAGGGTGAATCATACAACATGGCTGTATTTGTAGGTTATATATATATATATATGCAGTTTTATAGGCTTCAACACAATACCTCCAGTGCTTTTTAATTGGAATGAAATTACTCAGTCTCTCCAGACTCTCATTTTTTACTGCAAAGGGTCATTCTCTCTGGGACGCTTGTGATTAAGGTGAGAATGTGCTTTATCTTTCTGAGATGGGGAACTTCTGCAATCACACAGGGCCCGCACTCAGAGGGTCCCAAGCTTGGTGCAACACTGTTGGGAAATTCTTAAATAGTTTTGAACAAGGGCCCATGTTTTCATTGACTCTGGGCCCCACAAATTCTGTAGTGATCTTGGATGGAATATCCCTGTGATATCAAGCATGCATATAAGGAAGATGATGTTTTTGGGAACCCTAAGGGAGCAGACAAGTAAAATTGCCCTCGTTTTCTAAGCCGTAAACCTGGGCACATTCACACCAGCCTCTGTGTCACCGGGAACGTTTCAGGGGGAGCAGTAGGTGGCTATATGTGGGAGGTAATGGAAGGCGTCACTGGGTTATTCTAACGGGGGAAAAAAAGTGATAAAGTTATATAACTCCCTGGGGTCCAAATGGGCACACGGAGTTCTCATTATTGCATTTGTAAGCTTTCCATATGCCCATCAAGAAGAAAAGGCATTCTACTTGCTTGTTTTTGGAATGAAACTGGCAGAAAATAAAACAGGTCTGACCTTTGTGTCTCCCCCAAATGCAGCAAATATGATACTTGTTAGTTTGGATTCCTGCCTCATTAAAACTGTGCTCTCAGCAGAAGGTACTCAACTCCACACCTGCTCCTTGCCAGAATGATACCCTGACTTAACTGGGGAGGAGAAGGAACGCAGTTAACACTCGCCCAGCCCCTCAGCGTCATGCCGTTGCATTTGACCTGTCGTACTTTGAGGGGCTGCAGTCCAGTCTCTCACTATAATCAATACAGTTTCCAGAAGGAGTCATCTTGGGATGTGCAGACTGAGCTCCAGTGAGTACCTGCTGACTTACGTGGCATTATCCTCATAGTTTTTCTGTGGCTCTTTCCAACTAATGGATATTTTGTTGTCTAGTCTATTTCAGGCTAGATTTTGTCTTAGAAAAAGTTCAATCATTGTCTGACCGGTGTGGCTCAATTGTTAAGGGTTGACTATGAACCAGGAGGTCACAGTTCGATTCCTGGTCAGGGCATATACCCAGGTTGCAGGCTCGATCCCCATTGTGGGGTGTGCAGGAGGCAGCAGATCAATGATTCTCTCTCATCATTGATGTTTCTATCTCTCTCCCCCTTTCCCTTCCACTCTGAAATCAATAAAAAAAAAGTTAAAAATAAAAAGGAAAAAGAAAAAGTTCAATCATTTCCACACCTAAGAATATATCCCAGGTAAGTAATTAGTGATATTCACAAACATTCAAGTACATGAAAACTTTTCCGGAATTGCTTAAAATACTTTTAAAAAATGATGCCCAACAAAAGGGAAATAATTTTTTTAAATTGATGTAATGGGCAGTGTGCCACCATTAGAAATCTTATATATAAAAAAGTGTTAATGCATGAGGCAGAGTTAGATCTCAATGTGTGAATCTGCTTGTTGTTCTTTGCTACCCAACACCACACTGAAGTAAAAATAATAAAAATAACCCCAAAGACTAATGCTGAGATCAAGATTGGGACCCAGGCTTGGGGAGGCAGTGTTTCCTCCCTCAGAGGCCACAGGAGGGAGGGACGCAAAATGGACAAAAGAAGTTGGTTGACTGGGAGAAACCATGAGTCCTAGAACTTGGGGGTGGGGAGGAGAAGGAAAGGATATCCCATTGTGAGATGTGGGGAGGGGAGTGAAAGATCTCAGAGTTATTCATCAGAAAGAGCCCCCATTCAACAGCCTCCTGTAGTCTTAAACCTCTCAGGAGAGAGGATGAGGAAGGTGGACTCATTGGGAGGGGGTGAGGACAGGGGAACCTTGTTATTCTGGTCAAGATAGAACTTTCTAGCACCAGTAGGAACTCTCTCTACAAGTATAGTAGCAGTGGAGAATCACAGAGTAATAACCTGGTTATTTTTATTTTTTAAGGCTATGCAAGAGTTCTGAGATTTATTCACTCATTTAATAGCTATTTCACAAGCATCTATTATCTGCCAGGCACCCTGCTAGGTACTGGCTTCTACATTGGTGAACTTGATAGGTGTCTGCCCTTAGGGGATTGTGCATTTTCATGGAGGAACTCTTAGGTCTGTGCAAACAGAGCACAATAGGAGGGCATGCTAGTATTACATGGGGTACTGTTTTCCTTGCTGGAAATATAATACCATTAATATAAATGGCTTCACAAAGAATTTTGAGTTTTGCTGGTCCAGCACACAAGTAAGTCTTCAATAAAAGCTTGGAGAGGGGAGTGATGGACAGGTTCTGATTTGATTTCTTACAAAAATTGGTTTTGAACCTTGGGGAAGGATTTTCTCAGAACGTCTCTTAAATGAGCAGTTCTCAGTCCTGATATATAGATATCTGGGATGTCGAAGTCAGTTTTGAGATATATTAACAATAATTAGTAACATATGAAGTTCCCAAGGTTTTTTCCCATCATTTATTTTAAAATGTATAGTCAATTATATTTCAAGTAAAATAATGACTTGCATCATGACACTAGGAGAGAAAAGACTAAACTTTTAAGCAGAGACTTGGGAATTATCATGAAACACACACCTAATTTTATTTCTGCGTCAACTCTCTGTGGATTACGGTGTTTCAAATTGTCTGAAAAAATTTTCCCTCAAAGTTGTATATATCTAAGAGAGTTAGTAGATTTACTTATTATTTATTTCATAACTGGTAAAGCTTTATCTTGAAATCATTGTCTTTTCTTGTAAAAATTGATCAATATGAAAGATCACACCTAGAAACATTCACTTCCGCCCTGACTGTCTAGCTAAGTGGTTAGAGCATCGGCTCACACACCAAATGGTTGTAGTTTCAGTCTCACATGCGGGCCAATCTATGTTCTTTATCTCTCTCCCCCGCCCTCCCTTCCACTCTCTCTAAAAATCTATGGAAAAAAAATATCCTCGGGTGAGGATTAACAAAAAATAAATAAATAAAAAGAAACATTCACTTTCATTTTGACTCATGAGCAATATAAATTTTAAAATCGGGGATATTGAGCAAAGCCATGCAGTGTTATGTACCTGGCCTGGATGGAATTGATTCGCCTTTAGGATAATTAAGGATATGGACTCTGATGAATTTCAGAATGTATGCTAGATTTGAAACAATTCATTACTAAAGAAAGTTGAGTGCCGAAAAGAAATTACAACTTGAAGTCTCATTTGGCTCACCAGCTCTGTGCTTAAGTACTACCATCGTTTAACTTGCTTTCAAAGCCTTCTCTCCTGTTGATATGGTTTTTACAATTTGATTTCTTTTAAAACTTTGTTCTTTCCTAAGATATTTATAGTCATGAATAGGAATACATAGCTGGTAATCCATAATCAGTTGGGGAATATTTAGCCCTGTTATGGCAAAAGCCTGGAGGATGCAAGGTAGAATTTTCCAGAAGGCCAGGGATCTTAGCATTACAGAAGTTTCCGTGGCCCTTCAGTATTCCTTAGCCTGATTTTCACAAGGAGTCAGCCTGATGTCTCCATTAGTTAGAACGTTTGAGTGACAGTGATAGAAATTCTCATTTTAATGGACTTAGGCAGAAAAGAGGAAATCTGATGTTTATAGAATGAAAGCATGCCGAATTAGAGTGGTTTTCAGGGAGTGAAACATATCAGGGGGCCAGGTCTCTCCATGTCTGTCTCTGCCCCTCCCTTGTTGACTGCACACTGGGGTTCTATGCACCCACAGGAAGGGAGCCCAGGAAGCTGCACTGCATTATTCCAGCTTGAAGTCCAGTGGAGACGGATGTGGGCTACTCTTTCAATATTTATCTCAATAAGCCTTAGTGAGACTAACATATACCTCTGCTTTCTATTCAGAGAGAGAATCAGCTATGCTATGCAAAGGATTTTCCCAGGGAACATCGTACTTATTTATTCTAGTACTCGACAGCCCGGAAATTACATTTCATTGAAAGTGTTTTGTAATTTACCTGGACACCAATTAGTCCCAAACTGTGATGTTTGACTGTGTTTCCCATTTGCCACAAGAACACCTAGTCCAAAATTTAAATATAAAATTTCTTTCTAATAAAATATTTTTATACAATTAGATTCCCCCCCTCTTTTAAAGATCCATATTTTTATTCTTAGGCCATAAAAAATAATGGAATAACGTTAGGGCATGATAAAACATCCATCTTTCTGGGTAAACCTCTCTGCTTTTATTATTTGTATCCTGAAATAGAGCCATTCTATTCATTGAAATCATAAACTGTCTTAGCTCTAAGTATGAATTAAGCAGAGCCAGTAAAATGTTAGCTGGCCATTTCCCCCTCAATGCCTTGGAGAAGCTTAGGTGTTCCCAAAGTCCTCTATTAGACAAAATAATCAATGAGCAAGGGTCTTGTGTCAGGCGAATGCATAGCAAGGTGATTTCTAGGACAGACTTTAATAAAAACAAAAACATTCAAAGGGCAGCTTTCGTGCCTGAGACTGTTTCCCCATCTGAATGCAGAAAGAGGTGGGAACTCCTCCACCGCTACGTAACTGTCTCCTTCCTGAGCATAAAACCCCACTTTCAAGACAGGCATCAGGGAAAATGGGGATTTTCTCATTATCCCAGGGACCTTGTCTGACCCACCACACCTTCTAATGAATAACCATGACGTCTCTGAAGCATCCTGGTGTCTCCATCAGTCCAGAAAGACCCTCATTTTCTGGTGACTCACTTCTGAGATGCCCTGTCCCTAGGTCCAGAGTAGATGGGAGAGTCTGGCTAGAGTGGTTCAGTCGGTTGAGTGTCATCTGTGCACTGAATGGTTGCTGATTCGATTCCCCATCAGGGCACATACCTGGGTGACAAGTTTGATCCCTGGTTGGGGCAACCAATCGATGTTTCCCTCTCCATCCCTGCCCCCTTCCTGTCTCTAAGCATGTCCTCAGGGGAGGATGAAAACAAAAGGGTAGATGGGGAAGCTGAATAGAAAACTGCGTTTATTCTGTTCCTATGAAAAAATCCCATGGATGTAAGAAGCAGTGATGTTAATTAGCCCCCCACAGGGTATGAGAACATTGGAAGTCCTGGAAAGTTCCAAGAGCTGTAAGTTTCTAACTGTGTAAGCTAGGACCACCATCTCAGAAGATATAGACACACATTTTTCTATTTATCTGCACTTTGCTCTCTTTATAATTGCCCTTCCCCTAAAATTGTTGACCTGTAAGGCAAGGTGACATATGTTTATTTGTTTACGAAATACTTACTGTTTTATAAGAGGCATTGTGGGTAGGTAGGTATTGGAGATACAGAAATTGATGTGATAGACACAATTCTTGCCAGTTAAGACCTTGTATTTTTTGAGGTGTGGGGGAGACAATAGACAAGTCTTTAATATAAAAATTGGGAGGTATAAATTCTATAGCAAACAAAGCAGGGGGAGGTGTTAAAGTGATGGGGTCCAGACAGCAGCGGTTTGATTAAGAAATCAGTAAGCACTTATTGTGCTTTAATATTCAACCTTTGGAAGTGTTTCATCAAAAGGCAGATATATTTTTGCAAAATGATTGCATTAGTCAGGGTTCTCCAGAGAAACAGAACCAATAGGATAGACATAGACACAGACACAGACACAGACACAGACACAGACACAGACACAGGCACAGACACAGGCACAGGCACAGGCACAGACACAGACACAGGCACAGACACAGACACTGACTCAGACACAGACACAGGCACAGGCACAGACACAGGCACAGGTACAGGCACAGGCACAGACACAGACACAGGAACAGACACAGGCACAGACACAGACACAGGCACAGACACAGGCACAGACACAGACACTGACTCAGACACAGACACAGGCACAGGCACAGACACAGGCACAGACACAGGCACAGGCACAGACACAGACACAGACACTGACTCAGACACAGGCACAGGCACAGACACAGGCACAGACACAGACACAGATGCAGACATAGATATACACATATGCACAGATGCAGACACAGACACAGACACAGATAGACACAGACACAGACATAGACATAAGAAATTACTGATGACAATTGCTTCAGGCATTTATGCAGGCTGAGAAGTCCCACAGTTGCTGTCTGTAAGCTGGAGAGCCTGGAAAGCCAGGGATATAATTCAGTCCAAGTTCAAAAGCCTGAGAACCAGTAGCTCCAATGTTCAAGGGCAGAAGGAGATGTATATTTCAGCTCAAGAAGAGAGAGAGAATTTGTCCTTCCTCCACCTTTTTGTTCCATCAGGCAGGCAGCAGAGTGGTTGATGCCCACCACCTTGGTGAGGGCGATCTCTTTACTGAGTCTACCAGATCAAATGCTGATCTTCTTCTGGAAACACCCTCCCAGACACAGCAGCCATCTGGGCATCCCTCCATCCAGTCAAGTTGATGCACGGGATTAACCATCTATCACAATGGTGCCAGAGCTGACCTTTATTTCAGCTTGTTAACCATACCAATGCTTATAGGCAGGTAAAGGTTGGTTGTTGTATAATAATCCAATTTTGGAAGGCCCGTGAGTTTGAAGTATGAAATAGTACACTTCTGCCTTTTCGTTTGAAAAAGAATGTTCCCCTGTGAGAAGGGCAAGAATGGGTACCTGACTCTGTAGTTAGAAGCATCCATCTTACATAAAAACTGCTGTTTTAAATTTTAACCCTGCTATTCTGGCTTCTGTAAATGCTTGCTTGCTTAAATAATAAGGAAAATAAGACTACTCCCATTCCAGAGAGGCCATAAACTATGCCCCAGACAGAGTTGTCAGTGCTGGCACCAGGCCAGGCCTTGAGATATGGTCTCATGGCCCCTACCCTGTATGCAGGCCTTCTTTCTCAGAAGGCCCAGAAGTCTCATTCCAAATTCGGGAGACAAAGGACTGGAAAAAGTATAAATAGAGAAAGTTTCCTCCATGTTGGGGGCTCAGAATTTGAAAGACACATTTTCTCTGGGCCTGTGCATAATTGTAATTGAAATGTAACTCCCCTTTCTCTAAGCGTTGCTTGGTTTTTCTCCGGTCTTCTGTAACAGTGTGGGGTCTTTCTGTGAGCAGGAAGGCCTGTGGCCCATATGTTACTATTGGAGGCTTGGTCCAATAGTAGCTCCTTAAATCAGCAGAATTCATGTTGATTTCAAAGGGTGTTCTATGAAGATAAGGTTGCATATAAACCGACAGGTCAGAGCCTATGACTCCACATCAGCTGTCTTTCTCCTTAAATATGCACTTTTACCTCCCAAGTCTTTCAAACAATATGGCTGTCAATCATTCAGTAAAGGACCTCCAATGTCTTCAAACTTTTATAGCACTTCCCTTTTGCACTCTGGCAATGCTTTACATCCTGGATGCTACTACAAATCAAAACTATTTATTATACAGCCAAGTACTTATAAAACAGAACTTTTTTAGAAAAAGGAGTGGGGGGAAAAGAACAAATGTTTGCAGATAAATATTTACAAAATAAAAATGTTTTAATGAGAAAACCTTGTAGCAGGGAGAATGGACTCGGTGCTTGACTTGGAACACAAAACCAAACAATCTTCATCTCACCTGGTTTGTGATGAGATCTTCAAAATGTAGTTTGACATGGTCAGATGAGATTGGAAGGTGAGGAAAAGGGTTCCATTTATGGCTCAGACAGTGCCTTGCACCTAGTAGATGCTTAGGGAACTTGACTTAACTTGATGCCTCCCTGGTTTATGGTGACACATGGTATAGTCCTGAAAACAGGTTCTTTCTTCTGGTCAGCAGGAATTCACACACATCCTGCTTTAACTCATGTGGAGGATTTTTAGAGAAATACATCAAAATGAATGGAATATAGGTGCTCTTATAGATATTTCTTATTATTTTTTTTACTAGACCAGTGGTTCTTAACTCTACCCAAATCATGTTACTTTTTTGTAACAAATATTTATTTTTTAATTTATTTCAGAGAGGAAGGGAGAGAGAGAGAGAGAGAGAGAGAGAGAGAGAGAGAGAGAGAGAGACATCAATGATGAGAGAGAATCATTGATTGGCTGCCTCCTGCATGCCCCCTACTGGGAATCTAGCCAACAACCTGAGCATATGCCCTTGACCGAAATCGAACCTGGGACCCTTCAGTCCACAGGCCAACGCTCTATCCACTGAGCCAAACCAGCTAGGGCTGTAACACATATTTAATAATAACTCTTTTACTCTTATGAAGTAAAATTCATAGGTAATGTAACCTCCATACCAAATAATTTTAAAATATAATGTCCTAATGGTAACATAAATGAGAAGTATGAGTAAAGGACTGTGATTTATAACAATAATGATATAATGTGTATTTCAACACAGAAATGTTTAGGTTTAACCATGCTGGAAGAGAAAATGTAATAGGTGAATGTTTGTATTTACAGATAGAATTGGCTCCTTATACACATCTTCACAACAAATACAGGTGTATTATGTTGGTGGTTGTAATAAAAAAATACTGAGATTTTCCTAAATGATGAATGGATGTGTCAGGCAAGTTATAAACCAAAATAAAACCTTACATGAATTTCCACAGAGATTGTACTCCTGGAAAACTGAGCGTTTAAAACTATAAAAAGATATTTGAGGTTTGAAGGGGAAGTGCAGTTAGATTCTAGACTCAGAAGGTCCTGGGCAAGCTGGTCACCTGTGTGGACATCCAAGAGGAACTTTCAAAGTCCTTCAGACTATGGTGTTGCAGAAGACCAAAGGAAAACCAAGCGATGCTTTAAAGAAAAGGAGGGACACTGTTTAATGCGCTAGCAGACTCAGGGAATAACTTTCTAAATCTGAGTATGGAAACATGCAGGGGCTTCTTTTTATATCTCCCTGTGGTCTGCGTCCCGCAAATATGGATTATGCTTCTGGTCCTTTTTGCGGGCCTTGCAAGAAGGCCTCCAGGTGTTGGGGGTCTCCAGGCCATATCTGATGGTTTGGCCTGGCGCCAGCGTTAGTAACTCTCCCTCCGGGGCAGTGCACTGTTCACAGTTTTATGGCCTCTGTAACAGGTTCTGCAAGACCACTTTCTGGGAAGGAGGTAATGACTTAATTATAGGTTATCAGGAATGTACACTGAGCTTGCTGGCATGGATTGCAATTACTAGTCTCCAAAATATCAGGGTTACATTGGAATTAGTCCTTTTTAGCCTTCTCAATGGGAGCATCCTTTGTAGGGTCACTTCCAAATGTTGCCAATCTTCTTTAGAATTTTAGAATCTAGTTTTGATTCTAGAATTTTCTGGAGAACAGAATAGCTCTGGAGCCCAATCACCTGAGCCCTGCCATTTAACAGTGTGTGTGCTTGGAGAATTACCCCCGATGCCTCTGTCTCCTCTCATGAAAAATATGGACAATAGTAGTACCTGCTTCATGCAATTGCTGTGAGGATCAGCTTTATTGCATAGAAAGTGTTTAGAACAGTGCTCAGCAAATAGTAAGGCTACCAGTGTCATAGAGAGAAGATTAATACAAGAAAATCATAGACCTTAAGTCATGTGTCAACGTTGTCTATAAGTAACACAGAGGGAGGAGAGAACTATAACTTCAAGGCATATGTATAACTGACATATACATGCAGATACATGACTAAAATATGCATTTTAACCAAGAGGTGATGGATCTTTTGGAAAGGGTAGTGGCATGGAAATGAGAAAGTCTGAGTTTTGGATTCCTCATCTAGAGAATGAGATGATTGTAGTATATAGATGATGATGATGATGATGTTGATGATGATGATGATGTAATGTGTTTTGAACTTGACCACGTGTGAGGCACTGTGCTGAGGGCTTTACACTCACATCATATCCTTCTTAAGACAACACTGTAGGAATTGTTAGCATTTTACATTTTACCTCTTAGCCTCTTTCAGAGGCTGGGCATGGGGATTTGGAGGTCAGCTTCATCATCATCACCTAAATTGGGGTCACTCCCTCTCTGAGATCTGACTCCAACTTCCAGGCCCTAGTAGACTTACTTACCCTGGCCATATATAGGCAAACCTGGTAATGAAGTGTCTTACTGAGAAACAGAGGGAAGCTAGATAGACAGGGACTGGAACCATGGGCGGGGGGTGGAGGGGGGGTGGGGGGGGCAGGAAGTAGAACTGAGAACCCAAGTAGGTGGAGTTACTAAGGCACCCCAACTGGGCAGGCAAGGAAGGGTGAGTGCAGGAGACATGAGCTTTAAAATGTATGAATGTTCTTAAGACAGGCAGCTTTCAGATAGCCAATCACAAGACAGTGAGGTGTATAACCAATCCCAAGAATATTATTAAGGCAAAATTCTTTAAAAAGACCAATTAGGAGCTAGCAAGGCTATATCCACACCTGAAATTAAAAGGCAGGCACTTCCTCTTTGCGCCCTTCTCCCTGGCATGCAATGCATTCTTGCCATTCCTGTAACTGGAAAGCACATCTTCTGTACCCACGTGGCTCATGGCCATGTGGGACTCTACACAGGGACTAATAGACTTTAATTTGCTTGGATGCTGAACTGCACCCAACCACAACATGGAAAGGAAGCTCTGGACACTGGCCTGAACCCCAGCTGCACCTTTTCCAGGACTGGCTTCTCTCAATAAACTTGGGTTCCACTAACCGTTTGTGACTTCATTCTTCAATTTCTCCAGATAACAAACTCGGATGCAAACATCCCACATTTTGGTTTCTTACCTACAGCAAATTTGAAAGAAGCCTATCTATAAATGGTGTTGAGCAAGGGTGCTTAGGACCATGGCATTGGCTGAAATGCCCCCAATGTGTATTTATAGACCCAGCTCCGTCTTGGTCTTGACTTCCCCCTTTCCCATGATCATTAGTGTAATAGGATGATTCAGAGATGCACTTTGAATTTATTCATTAGAACTTAAGTGGAAGGAGGCCCCAATCAGTAACATTTCATAACGTTGCATAATTTTGTGAATTGAGAGCAGTATAATGAAACCTATTTAGCACATACTTGAAGAGATTTATGGGAAGCATCTAAGGTATGTTGAGATAATTGTTTGATTGTGATGCTAATGCAGGAGATTGAGCCTTGAGTGAGGTGGTTGGTATTTCAAACCTTTTAGAAAGAACTGTCACTGTCTAATCAACACAATTTGTGCCTATTCAGACATAGGGTCTAGATGGGAAGAGTGCAAGGATTAGGCATCATAAAAGACACCCAAGTGGGATAAATGACCAATTTGAGTGAGAAATGCAGTGATCTTTATTGTTAGAGAAAAGCCAAGGATTATTACTTGTTTTGTTAAGCAAAAATACTTAAGAAGAATATCATCTGTAATTACTTAATTTTCTCCCAAGGATGGATTCAAGTGATGCAGATCCTCCCCCCCTGTCCCCCCAAAAAATGCTCACTTGTGTGAGATTAAAGGCTTGTAGCTTCTGCACATTAAGAAAATAATGACCTCTCAGTATAACATGGGGCATTGCAAGCTCCCAGGTGCTTGCCTTCTCCATTTTACCCCATGACCTGAATCTCCAATCTACACAACCCTAACCCCAACCCTAACCCTAACTGTAACCGTAACCCTAAACCTGTGTTCCACCTAGAATTTCCTTCTTATATTTGACAGCCGTGGTTCATAGGTTTTATTTTCAAATTGAAGAAATTAGCAGGCAAAAAAGAAACTTCAGAAAATTTTAACCATCTCATGAAGGAAACAGGGATTTTCTAAAAGGTTATTGATGGAAAGGGTGCAGCTGTTTAGATATTTAAAGACAGAATTTGAGCAGAACCATAAATACTTTATTTGAATCATAAGGGGCAAATGTAATGTGAGGATTTCAATAAGTTTATATCCAGTGGAGAGTATTTGGGGTAATAAATGTGAATGGACATTAAAGTGAATTTGCATTTACAAGTTCTATTCAACATCATGAGCCATTATTAGCATTATTATCATGAGAAGCCCACATTTCCAATCAGAAATTTATATATTTTCAACAACCAATCTTTTTTGTCCCTTCAGAATCTATACAATATACTCTATTTACATCAGGATGAAGCATTTGAAAAACTCCTGTGGAATGAAGTTGTTTCATATAATATTTACAAAACTTCATAAGCCTTTAACTAGAATTAAACTATTTATGGAAACCCCCCGCCCCCAAACTTTCCTTTCTTGAATATCTTGAATTTGTTCAACAGACATTTAGTAAATGCATACTCTAACTATTGTAGATACAGAGACGGATATACTTCAGCACCTACTTTTAAACAATTAATATTGAATGGCTTTATGACATAAGTAGCACAGAAAATGTGGACACTTAAGAAAATGTGGCCAACTGAACGACCACAAAGGAGGAAATCATCTTTGAAGACAGGTAAAGGTGACATGTGGACGGGTCTCCTTCTGACTCCAGGTGTCCCTCTTTTCATTTTGTATTTTATATGAAACTGGATCATATTATATGGTTTGATAGTCTGTCTTTCTTCCACTTAATGTTGTTAACATATCAACAAATCAATGACCTTCTACGGCATGGTTTTGAGCAAGCACATACTAACTCGGGAGATACCGTATTTTACTTAGCCTGACCTAATTTGGCATGAAGGTTATGTGCAGTTTCTTTGCAGTGGTAAGAAACCCCTGTGAAGACATATTTGAGTGCATGTCTGTTTCCTTAGGGTGCATTTTTAGAAGCACCATTTCTAGATTGAAAGGAATGAGCCTTTGGAGGGGTTTGATACATGTCAGCAAATTGTCCCTGAGAATGTTTATGCCAACCAACCCTTTGTGACTTTCTCTCTCACTCTCTGCCCTTCCCAGCTGTAAACAAACCTTAATTTGTTGCTTTATATCCATCTATTCTGCCAGAATGTGAGTCCAATGAAGACAGGGGACTGTCTGCTTTGGGCACTGCTATGGCTTTGGCACCTGGAACTGTGCCCAACACAAAGAAGTCACTCATCCATGTTTGTAGAGTGAAAGGAAGGAAGACAGGATGGAAAGGTGAGCCAAGTGAGAGGGAGAGAAGAAGAAATAATTGGAAGTGAAGGGAGAATGAATGGACAGATAGAATCATCCTGGCTTTTTTTTTTTCATAAATTAAGAAGGGAGTGCTCAATGGGTAATTCTTAAGCTCTTTTCAATCCAACGTTTTCAGTACAGGAAATCATCAACCGCATAAGAAGTATCTTTCCAGGTCAGTGAACGTGGCATGCAATGAGAAGGATTTAACATAAAGAAGAAGTTTAAATGTGTAGCATTGCGCCTGAGTGTATAGCCAAGGTGTGACACAGGTGACTTCTGATGGCAAAACCAAGTACCACTTTGCTATGTGGATGCAACACATGGTTATCAAACACTGGAAATGTGGGGCTTTCCTGAGGCACGGAGGTCCTGAATGGAGGGAGGGTGGCAGTGGCCTGGGGAGTTAAGAGAGAAAGTACAAGTAGATAAATATTTGCTTTTATGCTGCAAACTCAGATTGGCAAAGGCTTAAGGAAAATAAATGTCTGCACTCTGAGGATCGCTGGAGGAGGCCTGCAGGGGAAGCACAGGAAGAAATCCTGCAACAGCTAAGAAAGACCTGTTGGTCAAAAGACTAGAACTCAGAATGGTAAACACACATGTATTTACTGGGGTAGAAGATGATTCAACTTACAAAAAGAAAATTGTTTTTCTTAGATAACTTATTTCACAGCCTCTCTTTCATCTCCCTACTATTCTTTGTAAAAAAGAAAACAACAACTTTCTTTGTCAGGGGAAAAGAATTTGGCCCCTTAGCATAGTACATTTTGGAGATAATACTAGACTGTGTGCCAAGTATGATAGATTAATTGACATGGAAGTATATTTGATCACAATATCATTAGATTGGGAATACCCAGGAGGGTATAGTGTATATCAGTGTAAGTTAATGCAGGGTAGGGACTCTGCTCCAGGATTTTTGTTTCAAATCCCCTAATTAAAATTGGTGTTTGAAAAATAGCTATTTCTCAATGAAATGATGGAAATTTAAATTCTCCTTGTTAGGTTTATGCTGGATTGAGGAAATGCAAAGGTGGTAGTTCAGGAGAGGAGGTTAAGGTAAGATTAGCAGAAAAAAAATCAAACAGAGGGTATTTACATACCATAGTATAAATGAGTAATATATTCAGTCTTGCAAGAGGGCCTGTGAGATCTAAAGGAATAAACAGAATTGTGGATAAAAAGGAATTTAAAGTGGGAGGCACTTTGGAGACTTCAATGATTAAAGGGTCTAATTCATAGTCCTAACAACATGAGGCAAATGGCTTACATGCAGTGTGAGGACTCTTAGATGAATTCATTCAATATCTCCCATTTCTTTAAGAGGATGTAAGAACGCCCTTTACTCGGTATTGAGCAGGAGACACCATGTTCCACAATGAGGCTCTTTGCACTCATATTCCACAAAGCCAGGGCTCTCTGTCAATATGATGCTTTCTTTAACTTTGTCCTCCCACCTGCATCTAAGTTCTGGCTCTCTCCATGGAAACCTTTTAAGTTTCTGCTAGGGGCCATTCATTCTGTTAGATGTTAACCCAAGAATAGAGAGACTTGGCTCAAGAAAGTTTCTTCATGATGCTGGCCATTTTGATAGGGAGAAGGAGTTTAGAAAGGAAGGTAGAGCTTGCAAAGTTCTTCAAAGCATGCCAAGATCTTGGCTTCATTCCACAGGTTTTGGAGTTAGGTAGACCCAGACTTGAACTTCAGCTCTGCCATTTGTTGGGCAACCCTAGGCAAGTTACAGAAACTCTCTGAGCTTTATTTATCAGCAGAGGATAACATCTGTACATGACAGATGAGTTTGGGATTAAAATAGTTCTGTGTGTAACCACCTTTATAGGTCCATTTTTTAAATATATTTTATTAATTTTTTACAGAGAGGAAGGGAGAGGAGAGAAAGAGAGAATTAGAAACATCAATGAGAGAGAAACATTGATTCAGCTGCTTCCTGCACACTCCCTACTGGGGATGTGCCCGCAACCAAGGTACATGCCCTTAACCAGAATCGAACCTGGGACCCTTCAGTCCTCAGGCCACTGCTCTATCCACTGAGCCAAACTGGTCAGGGCTAATAGGTCCATTTAAGAATTTCAGGAATGATAGTTTGAGAGAAAAATAACAGTATAATAGCAAACTGCTTAATTCTCAAGTGATTTCCAAGAAAGATAACTTTTTACTTAATTTTATTTCTTATATTTAACAAGGAAGTGGACAAGAGTGGAAAGAATCTTGTATTGAAGTATGACCTTGGGCAAGTTACTAAACCTTCTGGACTTTAGTGTGTCTGTATCAGGTTCTTACTGCTGCTGTAACCAATGGCCACCAACTTAGTGTCCAAAAACAATATCAACATACCGCCTTACAGTTCTGTAGTTCAGAAGTTGGACACAGGTTTTATTAGGCTAAAATCAAGATGTTGTCAAGTCTGTGTTCCTTCTGGAGGATCTAGGAAGAATTCACTTCCTTGCCTTTCTCAGCTTCTAGAGGCTGCCCACATTCCTTGGCTCTTGCCTCCTATTTAGTCTTTGAAACCAGCAAAGACTAAATCCTTTCCCCATCATGCTACTCTAACCTCCTCTTCTGCCTCATTTAAGGACCCTCATGATTATATTAGGTGCAGATGGATAATCTGGGATGACCTCTCCATCTCAAGGTCAAGAGATTAGCAACTTTAATTCCAATCATAACCTTAATTTCCCTTTGCCATATAAGGTTAACATATGCACAGGTTCTTGTGAATTTAGGACATGGACAGTTTGGGGTGACCATTATTCTGTCTACCACATTTATATCTATTAAGTGGAAATAGTAGCAAATGTAGTAGATGTTATTTTTAATTAAAACGACTGTCAAACTACAGTGGGAAGCCTGGGGAGGGTTTGGGGGGGGGAGGTTAAGAGATCAACCGAAGGACTTGTGTGCATGCATATGAGAATAACCAATGGACACTAGACACTAGGGGGTAGGGGCCGGGGGAATGTCAAGGGGGGGGGGAGGAGACATATGTAATACTCTTTGTAATACTTCAAGAAATAAAAATTATTTTTTAAAAAATAAAACGAATTTTCATTTGCCAATTTTATTATAGGCTTTTTCCTTCAGCATTGGAGTTCTGCTTCTTCCTTATGTAAACCAAACCCTTAATGCATGTTGATAGTTACCAGGTTGTTTTTTTAACTATGCTGAAATTTAAAAATATATATTGTGAAGATATGTGTGTAGTCTATTTTTATATATTCTAATGATTTTTTCATTTTATATGACCTTCTCAGTAAAACCTAGTTCAATTACTTTTCCATCATTTTCAAATATTTCTAAATTTTCATAGATTTTTTTTTACTAATATCCACTGATTTATGTGAAGTTTCTTTTTTTCTGTCTCATGAATCTCCATCTAATCTCTCCTTTTAAAAAAACAAATGGTGATGGAAGGAGACATGACTTGGAGTGGTAAACACACAATACAATATACAGATGATGCATTATAGAATTATATACATGAAGCCCATATAATTTTCTTAACCAATGTCACCCCAATAAATTCAATTAAAGGTAATAAAACAATTTATGTAAAGTTTAAATTTTATGCTTTCATTTACTAGTGCAGGAACACATGGCATAAGCAATTACAATTGATCTCAATTTGCATAGAATTTACCCAGTGGAAGCACAGGCATGCAGGCAAAGGGGAGATCCAGGGACCAGTCAGCATTAGTCTCTGTGCTTTACTGAACAATGGAGATTGTCAAATCAGTTAAGTGGACACTGATTAAAAGAGCTTTTGTTGTATTAGGAGGAAATATTAGTACATGCTTATTACATACCAGGGACCATGTGATAAGTTTAAATGCATTATATCTTTTAATTTTTATTATAACCTTTTGAAGAAAGTTGAACTTGACAAGGGAAGGAATTTCTCAAAAGCCAAGCAGATAGTAGGAAGAAAGTTAGGGTAAAAACTTACATAGTCTGACTCTAGTAGTTAATCACACAATCTTACTCTCAGCTGTGGTCCACTCTGTCATATGAACTTCATAGTGCTGCATACAGAATTAAAGGAGATAATTCATATGACAGTGCTTAGGAGACATAGGCGTGTTCATGGTGGATGTTTAATCATACTTGGCTGATTCAAGTCTGAGTATTTAACTTTACAATTATTAACCAAAAATAATTGATCAATTTTAGAGCACAGACTGTAGATGAAGTCCTGCCAGGAAGCGTTGAGATTAAAATAAGAAAATATATAATTGATATACTGCATATAATAATAGCTATCATTTATTAAGCACTTATTATGCCAGATCCTAGGTCAAGATTCTTATCAGATGTTATCTCATTCAATCCAATGGCTATTTTAGTTAGGAAAACTAAGCAAAGGGAAGTTAAATTATTTGCTCTGGGTCATCGAACTGACAGGTGGTAAAGCTCTGGAGAGATTTAAGGAGGTTTATCAGATTCTAAAATTCAGTTCTTGTAAATCTGGAGGAGAAAGGTAGGTAGAATCTATATATATAAAAGCCCAGTGACCAGAACAGCAGAACTACCAGAATGATCAGAATGACAATACAATATACAATACAATATACAGATGATGCATTATATGGCACGCACTGCAGCAATCAACCAGCCTGATCTGGGCCCCAGTCAACCCCGCATGGCCGGCCTGGCCCCTGATCGACCCCCAACACCCTGATCGAGGGCAGAGCTGGCCAGCCAACTGCCTGCGCCCCCCCCCCAACTGGCCTGGCCTGATGAGCCCCCATCAGGGCAGGCTGACTGGACCCCACCCGTGCACAAAATCATGTACTGGGCCTCTAGTAATACAATAAAGAAAGAATTGACAAAACTTAGCCAACATCAAAATGTCAAGTGGCTTCATTTCCTGTAGGTTTTCTTTTTGTTTCCATTATGTTACTAAATCCCCCAAAGGCTTATTACACTGGTAGACATAGAAATAATCAGAGTCATCTATATGTTTTATCAAAAGCCTATTGAACCCAGATGGACAATAATAAGATGCATCTATGTTTTGTGGGTCTAGCATTTATGGTAAACATATTAGAATGAGCAACTATTTGAATATAACACCAATTACAAAAGTCATGCTGAGATGAAATATATTTGGCTAGAATACTAAGTCCCTATATTCTTGATCAGTTTCCAACACACTTTCCATCTTTTTGGGGAGATGAAGAGGGATGCTCTGGGGGAAATGCAAGGCCCATATCCTTATAGAGAAATTCTGACTTTAGAGGGTGAGGTTGAGCCACAGTGACTCCATAGGTACATTGGCCAAAGATCTTCCTTAAAAACAAGTTGACCAGATGTTTATGCTCTTTTCCCTAGGCTAGATATGTGGCCTAGCCAAGTCCGTCAGTGGTCTCCAGCTTGGCTCTCCAGAGCCCATAGTTCCACGGACCTCAGAACCACACCACCACGAGAGAGCCAGTGTAACATGGAAACAGAGCTGGCAGATAGGACTCCGGGTCCTCCACTCTCCAGTTGATCGGAGTAGCTTTTCTTTCTCTGGTGTGTTGATTTAAACTCAGGATTCCATTCTATTTGATTAAAGAGGTCTGAGGTTTTCTCACCACCCCCCCCTTTTTTATAACATCTGCTGCTCTAAGCCTTGCTACTCTGAAGAGAGGTAAGAAAAGATGAAGCGAAGGAAGCAGGTAACACAGAGAGGGTGGGTTACCTTCAAGGGCTTTCTCCTCTGCCTGAAAGTGACACTTCTGATCGCGTGGCCCCTCTGGTCTCTGTCCAAGGATGTGTCGGCTCTCCCCTTTCTCATTTTCTTCACACTTATCTCTCTTTCCATAGTAGAATATACGCTCTAGAAGGCAGGGCCATTGTTTCTCTTAGGACTGTAGTCTCTGTTCCCAAACGAGCATCTGGTTATTGGTAAGAACTTATGTATTTGTTTGAATGAATAGAAAAGACGTGGGTGTATACATTAATGAAGATTCACTGGGGAGAAGCTGACTTGACCAAAGGAGGGCAAGTTGGGGTATGAAATGGCTCCTTTTTATTGTGATCACAGCAGAATGATTTCACTGGAGGAGGGAGGCTTTCCCCTTGGACCCTATCATGATTTCCAAGGTTGGAATCAAGATCATGTCACCTTGAAAAAAAAATAACTTTCTTCTTCCCTTTTGAAAATACCACCAGTTTGATCCAATTTAAGTAGGAATGTATATTTCATGGTCTTGTGTGACTGGAAAATATCTAGGAGTTGAAGGGGCAGAGTTCATAGCCCCTCACAGCAATTCTTTAGCTTTGAGATTTTGGGAAAATCACCTAAGCCTGTCTGTGTAAAGCTTTTGCCTCCTACTGTGGAATCAGCAAGTTAAGTCTCCTTTTTGGGAAGGGAAATGTAAAATAGATCTCTATTTCTATCTTCCCCCACCTCCACCGCCACATCTCTCTTGGCCCAGCCTTGATGAAAGAAATCATAGGTGAGACAAGGGGTTTTGCAGAGGGAGAAAACAGTCTTCAGCACCTAAAAATACCTTTGTACTCAGACACTGTGATGTGCAGCATTTTTCTCCATAAACAAGATAGAGAAGGATACAGAATATTTAAACTCATGAATGAAATATGGGGCAAGGGTTCCAGGTATAATTAATTTTCATTATGATCAGTTCTTTTTCACAAGTTAGATAATCTCCCCATGTTTTCTCATATCCCATGTAAAGAGGATAAACCTTTTTGGAGACAACAAACTCTTAGACTATCCAGGAAACACTGATCGGCCACCCTGTTTTTCCCCCTCGCTGGGGACCAAGCCCACAACCCAGGCATGTGCCCCAACTGGGAATCAAACCAGCAATCTTTAGGTGCATGACACGCACCCAACCAGACCACACAGGCCAGGGCTATACAGGCATTCTTCATTTTACTTTAGGACAAGCTCTATTCCCAAGACTTGGGTTAACTCTAGAGTTACAAAACATGTTTTGGAGAAAATGTGTCATGAGTAGTTGCAAGAAGTGCTCATAAAGTTAGTCTTCCCATTTGTACTAATTGTAAATAAACTTACAAGTCCCACTGCCCTCCCCCCTTTTAAAAACCTATAGTGGAGGAGGAAGCAGTCCAGCGTATATTTTAAAAGGACCCTTTTTTATATTTAAAAAAGGCCTGGGGCAGGCAGTGGGGGCAGGCTAGAAGGGGCCAATGGGGGAACAAAGAGGACATATGTAATACTTTCAACAATAAAGTTTAAAAAAAAATAAATACCACCCCCACCCCCGCCACACACACACACAAAAGAAAGACCCTAAGGTGTCATCAATAATCAATGACTCTAGAGCAGTGATTCTCAACCTTGGCTTCACATTAGAATCACCTGGGAATCTTTTTAAAATCCTGATTTCTGGGCCTCATCCCAGGTGATTCTAATGTGCAGCCAAGGTTGAGAGCCACTGCACTAGAGATTCTTGGTCTAGGATAGTTTGGGTTGCTGTGGAAAATTAAGTGGAATGATCGCCTCGAAAACTTTTGATCTGTAAGATGAAAAATCTATGGAGAGTGTTGGGGAATGCTGTAGGTGGACCCAGCTGGCAGGAAGAGGGGGAGAGTAGGACAAGCACTAACATTTATCAACCAAGGTCTTGGAATAAACCAAGGCACATCACCTCTTGTCTCCTTATAACAACCAGTAGAGATTAAGCCTTCTAGACACCCTTGATATTAGGAAGATTATGACCTAAGTTCCTACTATATATAAAGGTCAAAATAACTAGTAAATAACAAACATGAATGGATGTCCAACAAATTTGTTTGCCTCACAATTATTATTTAGACTTTAAAAAATGTGTTTTTATTGATTTTAGAGATAGAGGAAGGGAAAGATAGAAACATCGATGAGAGAGGAACATGGACTGGCCACCTCCTGTATGCAACCACCCTCCCCCACACTGAGGGTCCAGCCAGAAAACAGGCATGAGCCCTGTCAGGGAACTGAACAGGTGACCTCGCAGTGCATGGGGCGACACTCAACCACTGAGCCTCACAGACCAGGACTACTTAGGCTTTTTAACATGTAAAATGTCAATGTATTACACCCTCTCCTCTCCCAAATAAATGCCCTGCCTCTGAGGTCCTCATGCCATGTCCTTAATTTGCCTCCTGGGCACTCCAGCCCTGGTTTCTATCATCCTCCAGATGGTGAAAATTAAATAGTCAAATCCATCCCAAACTCATTTCTAACCACCTTAATCCAATTTTTTTTCAAAAGAGTTTGGGCATCTCCTAAGATTGGTTTTTTGTCCAGTCCCAAGTTTGGCTAAGTGAACCATTAGGAAGGGAACTAAATGGAATCACAGAGCACATTAAGACACGCCTCGGGCTGCAGTGCGCTCTTTTTAACTCCAACTCCCATCTGCCTCCTGTTCTGAGGTGCAATGCAGCGACAGAAGGTGGTGTGCACTTTGAGTTTTTCCTTTTTTCTCCCTGCAGATCCATGTCCTTCCTAACGAAGGTGTGACATAAGATCAGGACCTACTGCCCCAGGGCAGGCAGGACAGGCCCCCAGTGGCGATGGCTGCGTCCCCGACGCATGGACCTCATTTGGGGAGCATGCTCCCTGATGTGTTCTCTTTTCCTGTTCTTTCTGACACCTGTCCCCCAGTGGGTCCCCATGCACAGCCCGTGTCTGCAGGCTCCTCCTGGCACTGAGTGCTGATGATGGGGCTGGAGGAATATTTTCAGGAAGCCTTGAGGAAAAGGAGGCTGCCCGCTTCTGCAGGGTAATAAAGAACCGGGCCAGGGCCCTGTTGTGGAGCACAGGTGCAGCTCACGCTTTCAGGCCTCGTCCTGAATTTATTCAGCACCTGCACTCGAAAAGCAATCAGCATTTCTCTGCGGTCTGAGCTTGATGTATGGGAGATGCTCCGTTCCCTTCGCTAGAAAATAACGACCTTGGACTTCATCCTCTGGAGGGCTCCTGTAGCTCTGACACCTGTGAGATTCACGTTCAAGGTGAATCCCTCAGGCTTCCTCCCCTCTGTGGCTGGGAAAGATGTGCTCACTTCTGGGGACCTGGATAAATGGCTCCAAGTGGCAGTCACAGTTGCCTTTTAAGGTAGCGGTTAAAGGATGTTGTTTCCAAGCTTGTATCATTCCAGTGGCTTGCCAGTGTAGTTGGCATAGAAACTGACTTCTCTCCAGTGCGCATGACTGGGCCTGGTCCCAGCTCCCCTCAGGGCCTCATCCCTAGCCCTTTTTCCCAAGTTCAGTGGGCTTCACTACCCCCTACCCCCCGCAAGCAAGCTGGCCTGTCAGGGGCCAGGTCCTCACCTTTGTTTCTCTGTGTCAGATCACCTCTTTCCACTTCTCCCTGGCCAGCCCCTTCTCCACATTCACGTCTCACCTCCACGGAGGAGCTTCTATGATTCCCCTGATGGAATGCAGCCAAGGAGGCGCCCTCACCTGTCAATACCTTTGTTTTCTCATGACCATTCCTGGAAGCTGGACCATCCTGCTTACTTACTGTTTGTCCATGTTGCCAGCGAGAACATATGGTGAGAAACAGAGGCCTTGTCTTCTTCGTTGCTATACCTTCACATCCAGAGGAGCGCACAGTGTGTGTCCAATAAATACGCATGACGTGAGTACACGACAACAGCATAGTGGTGGATTCTTAATATATCATGTGCTGAGTGCATTATGACTGACTGGGCTCTCATATGGACTTTGTGAGATGGATGCAACTATCCCTCCCATTAACAGTGCGGGACACTGAGGCACAGGGAGGTGAAAGCTTGCCAAGTTGATGGTGTGACTCACTGAGCTGACTTTCTACTTCCTGGGAGAAGCTTAAACAGCAGACACCTTGGAAAATGGGGTCTGGAAACTTGGAGCTTCTACTGTGTCGCGACTGTTCCCGTTAAAGCGAGAAAACTCACAATTCCTTTGTCAGGTGATTAACAGAGCTTATTTAGGAAGTCAGCTTTTTTTTAAACTTCTATTCTCTGCACCTTTGTCCCGGCTGGAGAATCAGGGCAGCAGTTATCCAGGGACTTGGCACGGGGTCAGCTGGTAGACACCCGAGGCTTGGACCGAAAGGGCTTTCTTTCCTTTTCATCTTTTAACCGGACTCTTAAACCTCGTGCAACTAAGGAAACCTCCTCATATGTTCAGATTAATACAGAAAATATTTTGCAAGCTGATTTCCTTTCTTGGGTATTTGAATGAGCGATTCAGAGCAACATGAACCTTACTGGCTTTATTGAAATAT
This sequence comes from Myotis lucifugus, assembly GCF_000147115.1. Taxonomy (NCBI): domain Eukaryota; kingdom Metazoa; phylum Chordata; class Mammalia; order Chiroptera; family Vespertilionidae; genus Myotis; species Myotis lucifugus. The sequence continues at coordinate 824,742 of NW_005871203.1, read as the reverse complement.
TAAAGCATATAAATAATTTACATGGAGAGAGAGACTCACAGAAGATATGAAATCTTCAGAACATTACATATATAAATTATATACACTATTTGATTCAAGAAGTTTAATGTGTTAGAATACGTCTCTCTCCCCCTCCCACGTTCAGCCCACCCACCCTTCATAGAATTTGGGGGGAGGGAGGTTAAAGTGAATATGGAGGAAGAAGATGTGGATTCTGACTGCCAGTTTTAGCAAAGAACAACACAAACTATTGTCCTCACATCAGCCGGACATGTGACTCAGGAAAAGAGATGCATGTTTAGGGGAGGCCATATTAGTGGAGTTATTGCTGTAATAATAATAATTTAAAAAAATCAAGCTGGGTTGGGTCTTATTCCCTTCCCTGGCCCCAGCTCCATGCATTTCCTTTGTAACAATTGTAATTCCTCATTTAATTATTCTCACCCTCTAAACTTGAAGCTGGAAAAGGACATTGCCTCATTCCCTGCTGCATCCCAGCAGCTATAGCTGTGTGACTTGGGGATCAGTACTCAACCTCTCTGTGCCCCAGGATTCTCATCTGGAAATGGGAGATAGAGAAAGTAGTTAAGTCAGAGGTTACTATGGAGAACACACATGTAAATGCAAATTGCACACTTAGAACAGTCCAGATCGCCAGACGAAAACTCAGAATTCGAGCTGTTCTTATTTTCAGTGGAATATAAGTTGCTCCGAAAGGCACTTTTTATGTTCTGGTCCCCTAATGCCTTTAACGGTACCTTGGAATAGCCTGTCATTGATAATTCTGGAATAAGTTAGTCACTAAATTAATAGTTTAGATCCTTAGTAATTAGACTTTAATTCTGGCTTGCAGTATGGTAAAGAGTACACACATAGCTACATACACCTTTTTATGATTATCAGTGTAAACTTTTTTGTGTTTTTGTTTTTGTTACTCCTCACCTGAGGATACTTTTTCCATTGATTTTTAGAGGGAGTGGAAGGAGGGAGAGAGGGGGAAAGAGAGAAAGAAACATTGATGTGAAAGAAACACATTGATTGGTTGCCTCCCCCATGTGCCCTGACTGGGACTGGGCATCAAACCCGCAACCCAGGTACATGCCCTTGACTAGGAATGGAAACCTCGACTGACTCCTCACCTTCAGTGCTCCAGTGGACACACTGGACACTGAGCCACACCTGCCAGGGCGGGTTTATATTTTTAAAGGGCCCTTCTGGCTGCTGTATTTAGAATCGACTCTGGAAGTGCCAGGGACAAAGGGAGATTGGGTAGATGGCAATTGCAACCAACCTGGTGAGAGGTGATGGGAGTGGACCAAGGTGATAACTGAGGACATGGGAAGACATGGTTGAATTTTGAGTACACTTTAAGTTACAACAGGAACTGCTCTCACCTCAGATTTGGGATGTGAAATTAACACAGGCTTTAAGGATGTCCACAAGGTTTTAACCTGAGAAACAAACATTGTGACATTGCCATGTTCTGAATAGAGAAGACAGAGGAAAACTTATGTTTAAGAATGAATATCAGGAATTCAGCTTTTGACATGTCATGTTTGAGATGCTCTCTTAATTATCTTGTGGCTGCATAATAAATGTCCCCAAAACTTAGCATCTTGTTTTAACAAATATTTATTATCTCACAGTTTCTGTGAGTCAACGGGAACAGCTTATCTGGGTGGTTCTGGCTCACGGTCTCTCATGAGGTGGCTGTCAAGGTGTTGGCTGAGGCTGCATCATCCGAAGGCTTGACTGGGGCTGAAGGGTCCACCTCCAAGACGGCTCCCTCACACAGCTGTTGGCAGAGGCCTCAGTTCCTCATCACATGGGTCTCTCCATAGGACTTGGTGACCATCTCACATCAGGGCAGCTGGTTCTCCCAGAGTGAGTGACTCAAGAGAGTAAGGTAGAGTCCTGGGCCGGTGGCTCAGGTGGTTAGAGCATATTCCTGTAACCAAAAAGGTTGTGCAGGGTTCAATTCCCGGTCAGGGTACATTCCTAGGTCAGAGAGAGAGAGAGAGAGAGAGAGAGAGAGAGAGAGAAAGACACAAGTCACAGTGCCTTTTATGACCTAGTCTTGAAAATCATACACTGTCATTTCCATAATATTCTGTTAGAAGAAAGTCATTAATTCAACCCACACTCAAGGAGAGGGAAATTAACCTCCACTCTTTGAAGGACATTGTGTCAACATTTTTGTTGTTGTTAATCTTCACCGAGAATATTTTCCCCATTGACTTTAGAGAGAGTGGAAGGGAGGGAGGGAGTAGGGAGGCGGGGGAGAGAGAAAAGCCCATGTGAGAGAAGCACATAGATTGGTTGCTTTGCCTTGACTGGAGCTGAGTACACACCCTTGACTGGGAATCGAACCTGTGACCCTTTGGTGCACAGGTCGATGCTCTAACCACTGAGTCTACTGTCTAGGGCCGGCCAGAGCCTCAGTGTAGACTTTAGATTAATTACTTTGACCAGCTATTGTGAGGACAGCCAAGTACCAGGAGATATAATCACAGCCGGACATCTGGGAAGGCGCACCATTTGCCTCAGCCCTCAGCTGTCTGAACTGGGCCTCTGGCCGGTTCCCCTGGATCAAAGCCAAAGCTGCTCTCATGTTTCGAGGGGGCTGTGCCACCAACTCGCCATCACAATGATTGCCCAGGGAAGTAAATAGCCCTCACCTTAAATGTCAATTTATTGTTCCCACTCTGTCACACTTGATTAAAATACAGAGTTTGCCTCCAAGGCTGAAAATTAGCTTTTCCTTTTGACTGACTGCCATTCAGGTCTGAAAAAGAGCAACTCGTTTGTTTCAATATTTACCACATCCATTCAGAAGAGGTTTACATTATTGCCAATTAGGACTTAATTGGTATCCATAACTCAAACATTTGGTGGCTGTTTATGGAGTAAAAGCCATCATTCTCTTTTTACATCCTGACTTCTACAACCCTGAGGCCGATGCAACATCAGTGGAGGAATTTCTTCTCCTTAAGATGGGGCTGGTGGAGGATGTAAAAATCCTTTCAGCTCTTGGGCCAGGATGTGGCTGGAGGCAAGAATTAATTGTCCAGTTGAATGGAAGATGGTGAGGCCCCTGTATTAGGCATCTGCTGTGCTTGCCTCCCCAATCTGCGTTTCCCAATGTTCTGCCTGCAGGAACCTGACTTGGCTCTGGAGAGCTTCTCTGTTGCTTGGACTATTGCAGTATCCTCCCAGCGTGGCTCCCAGCTTTTACTATTGGCCCCTGAACATATTCTCAACACAGCAGAGAAAGTTATCCTTCTTTTCTCTCCATTGTATATTTTTGGTTCCTTTATAAAATATTATTTGCCCAATACATGTGGGTGTCTTTCTGGGCTCTCAATTCTGTTCCATTGCTCTGTGTGTCTGCTTTTCTGCTAACTCCATGCTGGGTTGATTATCGTAGCTCTGTATTACAATTTGGACTCAGGGAGTGTAAAATCTCTGACTTCCTTCTCTTTTCTCAGAATTGCTTTGGCTATTTGGGGTCTTTTGTGGGTCTATACAAATCTATGATATTTGTTTTATTTCTTTAAAAACATCAGGATTTTGATGGGGATTGCATTAAATCTATATATTGCTTTGGATAATATGGACATTTTAACTATGTTGATTCTTTCAACATGAGCATCGAAGCTCTTTCCATTTCACTGTGTCTTTTTAAATCTCTTTAACAATGCCTTGTAGTTTTCAGTATAGAGGGGCAATGTACAGATGATGTACCTTAGAACTGTACACTTGAAACCTATATAATCTTATTAACCATTGTCACCCCAATAAAATTAATTAAAAATATGTCATATCATGTGACTCCTCTGCTTCAAAGCTCCACACCTGCCTGTCTCACTCAGGGCGAAGCCAGCATCTGACACAACATGTCATCCTGTGACCCTCTATACATTCTGGACAGCATATATTTGTTTATTGTCTGTCTCCTCCCCAAAGCTATACATTCCAGGAAGGCATGGAATAATTATGTTTACTTACATAGCCCAGTGTTGGTATTATATCTTTCTGTTACCCCGGTAATCTCATATCTGCCACTAAGTTCAGGTGCCCTGTACCCACACACTGCACCCTGGCTTCCCAAGGCCTCTCAGCAACTCAGCCCTCTCCTGATGCATCAGGTGGTGAAATAACCTCTTCTTTGTTACTGTTATTCCACATAATTCCACTTCCCTCTGTGCTTATTGTAGTAAACTAACTCACTGAAAGGTATGAAGGTACGTTGGTTCTAAAAAGTTTTTAGTGTATTCAAATGCATGTCTGATTGGTGGGATTTTAGGCAATCTGTCAACATTTGACGTTCGCTTGAGATGCTTAAGAAAGGGACATTGATGAACTAGTCCAAGACAGCTTTTTGGGAGTGGTTCAGATGACCGCACCTGGAGGTTCCTGGGCTAGGAGGTGTCTCATGATTGACACGTTTCTCTCAGCCTGCCCCATGTTTAAAAGGAGAGGGAGTCGATATTAAAAAACACACAAGACATTTCATATAAAAATCCAATTCCCAGCTTTTCCTGAAAAATTGGACAATCTGGCAAGTTCCCCCCGGCACATTGGTCTGGAGGTGAGAATCCAACTGCTCCTTTGGAGGAGGCATGGTTTCTCCATTAACTGAGTCCCATTAGGGCCTCTGCACTCAGTCACGTGGACCTGTGGCCTTGGTTCAAGTCTTGAGTCAACGCGTCCCCGGCTCGGTTTGTGGGCACAAAGAACCCCTGAGCTGGGTCTCAGGCCACATGCCCACATTCACTACCAACACGGGTAGAAACCTCTCCTTCAATGGCCATGGCTGGCTTGCCTCATGAGCCCATGAGTCTACATTTTCTTCCTGTTCTGATGGCGCTTTTAAACATTACGATGCTGAGGTGCAACCCCAGGCCAGCTGAATAAACCCCTGGGACCTGGGACCCAGCCTGGGTGCTTCCTTACCCCTCTCAGGAGATTCTAAATGTGCAGCCAGGGTTGAGGCCCACCTTGAAAGTGCTCTCTGCTGATTCCCGTCGCAGGGGAAGGTGTAATTCAAAGAGTGTAATTCCTGGGAGTGCAATTCAGAGAGTGCACTTGGCCTAAGGACGAACCGGAGATGACTCTGATGACCCCAACCTTTGTACCGTCTCTCCAGGTGTGACCTCCAATCCTTGCTCCCAGGTGAAGCAGACCTCTAATTGGCTGAAGTTTCCCTTGGCCAGCTTTTGTCTTTATTGGAACAATAAAAGGGTATGAAAAACAAGGGTTGGGAAAGAAATAAGATAAAATAGATTGCCCGATTTCTGACCGGAAGATCCTCTCCTTTGTCTAACGGGCTCCTAAGAGAACTGAACTTTTGGGCATAATTAATTTTGCATTTGACTTAGGACTGGATTTTAAAGCTTTTTCTTTTCTTTTCTTTTTTTTTCAGGGCCAGTTTTTGCAATCCCTCCCCAAACTTTACCTGTAATTGAATGCCATGATCCTAGTTTCTCTCTCTGAGTTGAAATTTACAGCAGCCTCCTGAAATGACCCCTGACTGTCAGATATGTGCCTGGAAATGTAATGAGAGACAAATCCCTTCAGCCTCAGGGCCAGGAGAGGGATGGCTGATCTCCAGGGACCTAAGAGGTGGCCGGGCACTCACACCCGTGCACCTGCTGGCCTGCCACCCCGGCAGGTGGTTTATTGCAGGCTGATCTTGAAAACTGTCCTTCTAAGATTGTCGTCACTTCTATGAAGTGCTTCAACCTGCTCTGGGCTAAGGAAGAGAAAACTTCCAAGTACCTTCACGTTAACAGATTTTCCCAGTGGACCACAATTCATGGAGGAAGCTGCTGACGGACCAAGCCCGGAGTGCGATCGATGGGACAAGGTAATTAGCTGTGGGTCAGTGGTGAGCGGGAAGGATGTGGTGAGCGTGTGTGGCTGCTGATTCTCAGACTGTTTGAGGATGGAGCAGCACTCCTCCTGCAAAACTGCGCCCAGACCATCTTCCCCAGAGCACCGGCTGGAAAGCCTTTTTGGAGAAAAAAGGAAATAACACATTCGTCCGGGTCAGACAGTAGAGCAGCTGCTTAGACAGAGCGCTGTCTCTGAGTGTGCTCCTCCAGGGAAGAGGGAATTAGATTTAACCACCACTCCGCATCCCTAAGGGGTGGAACTGTGAAAAGACTCCGCGTCCCCCTTGTAATTACTGCATATTTGGACCACGGCAAAATTAAAAATAGGGTTATTCATCAAAAGTGGCTCATTATTTTCATTAGGGCGTGCAATCTGTGCTTTGCTAAGGCAGATCAGAACCCAGCGGCATGTTTATTGGATCTGGCCCAAGGAGTTCTCCTAATGGGTTAGGCAGCGGAGGGATGTTCCTGGATCCGCCCCGCCTGTTGCCTTCCTTGAATACATCAAGGGAGCGTTTGGAGGATGGTTTCTAATGGGGTCCCCCTAATCCCCAAGTCATTTTATTAAAGAGCTTTGCTGATCAGTGGGGGAAACCTTTGAATTTATTGGTGTCCATAGTACACTAATCTAAAACTCCATAGTGAGAAGAAGTACATTTTATTCCACATAAGTCTCATTCATTCTTCACAATGTGAGCAGAGGGGCTACGAAGTTCAATATGTCATTCTTTTGGTCTCAAGTAGATCCCAGTTGTGGGAGAGAGCAATGTAATGCACACTTTTTTTTCCCTTATTTACACAGTGCTGTTTCTGGAAAGGATACCTCTGCCTCATCGCCATAGTCAGCTCTCAGTGGATCAGCCTCTGTTAGGACATGATCCTGCAGCCTTCACCATGGCTAATTGTTTAGGTGTGAACACCTGATTCTAGTTGTGCAAATAAATCATTTTCCTAAGAATTGTGGAAAACAAGAAATCATCTAAAGTAATAAAAGTTACACATCTGTTGATTCAATGCATAGTAAACTTGGATTATCCTATATAATAAAGAGGTGATATGCAAATTAACCCTCACACACTCACAAGATGGCTGCCTATGACCAGGCCGGCAGGGGGGTTAGTGAGGGATGACCAAATGACTGAACAAGCAGGCTGTGTGGGGCAACCAGACTGGCAGGGGTGGGGACAGTTTGGGATGACAAGGCCAGCAGAGAGGGACAGTTGGGAGCGACCAGGCCTGCAGGGGGGTAGTATGGGTGACAAGGCCAGCAGAGAGGGACAGTTGGGAGCGACCAGGCCTGCAGGGGGGTAGTATGGGTGACTAGGCCAGCAGGGGGGGCAGTTGGGGGTAACCTGGCTGGCAGCAGGGTGCAGTTAGGGGTGACCAGGCAGGCAGGCAGGTGAGCTATTAGGAGCCAGTGGTCCAGGATTGTAAGAGGGATGTCTGACTGCCGGTTTAGGCCTGATTGGGCCTAAACCAGCAGTCAGACATCCCCTGAGGGGTCCCGGATTTGAGAGGGTGCAGGCTGGTCTGAGGGGATACCCCCCACCCCCTGTGCACGAATTTCATGCACTGGGCCTCTAGTATTCAATGTCAGTAATCTTTTAAATTCTTTTTCAATCTTTTCAAATAATCTACAGCTTATTTTGTGGTTCTTGTGGCTATAACATCTTCACCCCTGATAATTATCCTTTTTTAACAAAAAGAGGGCTAAATTCAAGTTGGGCTTATTTTATACCTATATCTTCAAATATTTAAGAACTTGCAATGGATAGCTACCATTTTTTCCCATTTACTAGTAAGGGAAGGACCTAATTCTTGGGAAACACATTTGAGTCTCTGAAAGGAAGTTTGGGTGTATGGTTTAGATGGCGAATTATGGCTAAAGAACTCTGCACAATGTCCTTGGCTGAAGACAGGACTCAAGATGATGAAATGAGGAAAATTATAGTTAAGCTTTTATTCAACTGATTCATATATTGGTCCATTGGCAAGAAAGGTGGGGCCATTGTATTTTCCTGACTTTAGTTGGCCATATGAAGAACTTCGATTGCCAGAGAGACTCATGTCTACACTAGAGGTATGATTCTGGTTGAGTTCTTTGAGAGGCGATTCTTATTCGTATAAGATCTAAGGGGAAAAGTCCTCTGAAAGTCTAAACACAAAACCTTCACTTCTTTTAAACAGCCAGCTTAAGTAATAATTACTCAAGTCAGTCTCTATTCCTGAGTAACTCACTTCTCAGCTAAGATTATTAGACCTAGCCAATAAAAATATAGGATGCTCAATGGAATCTGAATGCTAGATAAGTAGAGAGTAGTTTTGTAATATAAGAATGTTGCATGCAATATTTGTTCTATGTATAGGACATGCTTATGCTAAAAATTTATTTGTGTTGATCTGAAATTAGAATTTAATTGTGCATCTTATATTTTACCTGGCAACCCCAACCACACTGCAACAGATAAAATCACATGTAACTAAAAAATGAGCTAAATCTTATTCTGAAATGGAGTTGGGGATGTCAAAAGGAAGAAACATAAATTTCTTATTGCTCCTTGTAGCTAAGAGAGTTATAGAGACTAAACCAGTGGCTCCTAAAACTAGTCTGCATCTCTAACAAAATTTATACTGCTTCCTAGCAGAATGAGAAGAAAAAAAGACCATGTGATAAGTTACTTATGAAACTTAAGTACGCTTAATTTTCAATAATGATTGTTTACTTTGAGTTTTTTCTTTATAATTAAAAACATTTTTCTTTCATAAAATGATAATGATAGTCTATGGTAAGATGCCATTGCTTTGGTGAATGGTTTCATGTCCTTATTGGGTCAAACATAAAGTTAGCAATATTATATCAGTCAGAATCTATTTTGTTTAAATTCATCTGAGAATCCTAAAAATCAGGAACCACTGGATTAAATATTTTTGTTTGTTTTGTTAATTCTCACCCGAGGATATTTTTTCCATTGATTTTTGGAGACAGAGGGAGGGAGGGAGGGAGGAGAGAGGAAGAGAGAGAGAGAGAGAGAGAGAGTGAGAGAAACATTGATGTGAGATAGAAACATCAATTGGTTGCTTCCCACACCCACCCTGACTGGGACAGGATTGAACCTGCAAACCAGGGATGTGCCCTGATCCAGAATCGAGCCTGAGACGCTTTGATGTGAGCCAACGCTCTAACCACTGAGAACACTGGCCAGGGCCACTGGATTAAAAAAATATTACTAAAATAAGCAACATGGTTTTAGTAAATAGACCCAAATCAGGAATGTCGCATATTCAGTATCTGTGAGCTGCCGGGCGAGGCAAGGCTGCCTTGAGAAGACCAGGCTCTGCTACCACATCCTGTTGAGAGATGGAAGAAAAATAAAGGTCATGTGAGAAGAGCAAAATACCATTTGACTGTGTTCCTTTCTATTAGTAATATTTTTATTCCTCTCACCCAAATACCATCCTCTCAAGTTCTTACAGATTCCATTTGTCTTTGACCCACATAGAGCCCTCTCTCCTTCATGACAGAGGAAGTAGCAATGTACTGGGCTTCAGCCCATGGCGTGGTCTTTTTCCCTGGGATGTTTTTGTTGTTTGGCTTTAGTAAACAAGGCTATGTTTTTCAAGGGTCTTTTAAAGGTCACTCTCTGGCTCCCTATCCATTACTGTTTAACAAATGGCTTCCATACTTAGCAGTTTAAAACAACACACACCACCTCACAGTGTTTGTGGTTCTCTGATTCAGGGTCTCTCACGAAGCTTCAATCAAGGGGTCAGCCAGGCTGGGGTTTCACCTGGAGTCTCACCTGGGAAAGGATCCACTGCCAAGCTCACTCAGTGGTGGTTGGCAGAATTCACTTCCTCATGGGTTGTTGGGCGGAGCTCATCATGTCTCATCATGGCTGGTGGTCACCCTCAAAATGGTAATTCCATGAGCGGTCAAAGCCAATATATTTTTAAAAGAAGTGACATTATAATAATGTCACTGTCTTGTGGACTTCTCCATTATGGCAGCTGGCATTGTGAGAGCCAGCAGTACACAGTCTGTTAGCAACATGAAAGTGACTGTCTTTTCTAACCTAATCACAGAACTGATTTCCCATCACCTATGCTGTATCCTATTAAGGGAAAGTCCCGGCTCCCACATACACTCAGGGGAAGGTGATTATACTACAATGTCAGTACCAGAATGTGGGTGTCATTGTGGCCATTTTAGACCAAATTCCCACTCTCAAGCTTATTTTTTTTACAACATCACTACTGCTCCCTTCATGATAGGTGGGTATGGAGACCACCTCATGTCAAAACTAATCCCATCTATAAGAGATTTACCATGTCTGCTATCAACAATGTTGTAAAAGCTTCACAACATCCAGTCAATCAGAAACTATTTTAAGACGATTAAATTTTTAAAATATATGCTGAATTGAAGTATTAGTGGAGCAGTTATAAACTATCAGTCATACCTTTCACAATGGCATCCTTTCTACCATCACAGATTTAGCAGGGACTTGCTATCCAGTAATAGATGATTCTTTGGGTCTTTTATCTATTAAATCCTTTTAAAATTTTTCATTTCAAAATGTGATCTTGATCTCTCCATAGTGACAGGCTAAGTAAGGGGCCATCAAGCAAGTTCCACACCAATTTGTTATAAATCATTAGGACACGATGTCACCTCTTGGGATCATAGACCTTTTAACATGGATGCCTTAATTGTATGCACATTGCTTGTGTTAGAAAGATACAGAATTTTAATGCAAGTGGTGAGCATAATCTTCCAAAGAGAACACTGTCACTGAAGGATAATTAATTAAACTTTTATATAAGGGAAAGTTTAGTAAAAGATGTTAAACACCACTATGAGATATAATTTGTGAATTCTGGTCTCCGATAATTACATAATTAGAATGCAGGTCTCCCTGTCATAAGAGCATTTTCTTTCATTTTGCTTTGTACTTCAGATTTTTTCCTAGAGATTAATTTAGGAATGAACACATTGTAAACATTGAAAATAGAGAAAAATGTTAAATAGCCAGATACTTGATTTACCATTTCTTTGGTGGCAGAATATGTGTAGTTTAGTTTATTTTGCCCATGCATGGAAATCATTTTATTTAACAGCACAATAAACATTTACAGTAAACATTCATATTGTATTAAAGTCAAATTATTATTATTATATCACTTCTTTTAAAAATATATTGGCTTTGACCTCTCATGGAATTATCATTTTGAGAACAAAAGGAAGACTAAATCCTCAGTATATGCCCTAATCTAGAATCAGATGTCAGTCTTACTTAGAGTTTTAGGGGTAAAGCTAAAAATATAAAAAGAGATTATTTAGAGTTTTAGAACAATTAACATACTTTTATAATGAAAGAAAATGTGCATCGATTCTGTTGATTATTTATTTCAGTCACTCAACTCAACTCACCCAAACCAGTTGCTTGAGTGAATTAAAAATGATTTTAACTGAACTGATGAATAAAGTCTACCAAATTCTGCATTGTAGCTTTTATAAATTTGGGGATAAAAAGTTTAAAATAAAAGACTCTTATGTTAGATTTTTATTAATTATTTATAATATATTTGCTCTGTACCATGATTTATCAATGTCCTATGTAGAAGGATAAGCCAAAATTAATCAGAATTATTTGGAAAGTTGTCCTTGTTAACTGAAATAGTTATCTATCTCAAGACTCACCAGCAAAGACTTTTTGTTTCAAATTCTGTTATGAAAAACATGACTGCAATTAATTTATTCAAAATGTCCATGTTAAGCATCTAGCATATTCTACACACTTGTCCAGGCACTAAGGATACATGGGAAAACAAACTAGGCAAGAGTCCCTATCTTCAGTGAGCTGACACCCTGGAGAGAAGGACAGACAATAATATAACCAATTAGTCAGTTATTTTATTTTATTCTTTTTAAGATGGTGATAGGTCATGGTAAGGAGAACCTTCTCTGGGCAAGCACTGGATTGCTGTATTAAATATCGTGGTCAGGGTAGCAGCCTCATTGAGGAGCTGTCCTTTCACCAAAGTACTTCCTTATGGAGGTGCTAGAGCAAGCTATGCAGATGGATATTGAGGGCAAGAACATTCTAGCAACAGAAGAAGCAAGGCCAAGACCTTCAAGTGGAAGTGTGCAAAGGGTCAGTGTGGGAGCTTATTTTTATTATATTGCATAGGATGGCCACTATGGGACTGTAACTTAATGACCAAGGGTTTTAGAGAACTTCAAGGTAAGTCAAACGAATGTTCCTGATTCAGGCCTGTGCATTGGAAAGGTCCCAATGTTGGGGTTGAATTTATACCAACATCCTATACTTCCCACATGCTGGTAATTTTAAAGAATCCAAAAAAAAAAATGTGGTGTTAAATAGTGCCCTCCAAGTGACTAGAGTCACCTTTATGAAATAAAAACCGAGTAAATGGCATTGCTAAGGCAGTGGGGCATGAACAGATACTGTCACCATTCATAAAAGGAGGTGATTGAAAAAATACATCGGGTCATATGGGAGCTTCTTGGATAAGGAAGACATTGAGCTGGATATTAAATTAATGGTGAGATTGTGAATTCAAGTGGAGGTGGTATTGTTCTTGCTCTGCACATATCACACTCATCTACTTTAGTATGAATTACTGGGTCAGGGAATGGGGTAGCCCTGATCACCCCCAGTGGTTCTGCTTCCTGGTATTTATACCCTTAGTGAAGTCCCTCTCCATATTATACCAGGTTGCCCTGTATGACCAATAGAATTCCAGGAAAATGATGGTATGTCACATCTGAGATTAGGTTACAGAAAGCATCATGGTCTCTCTCTCTCTCTCTCTCTCTCTCTCTCTCTCTCTCTCTCCCTCTCATAATGTCTTTCCCTGATTGCTCCTTCAAGCCAACAGCCATGTGAGTGAACCATCTTGGTTGGATTCTGAGTCCCCAGCCTCAGTCAAGCCTTTGGATGACTGCATCCCCAGCTAACAACTTGGCTGAAATCTCATGAGAAACCCCAACCCAGAGCCACCCAGCTCTGCTGCTCCTGACACCTGACCCCCAGACATTGTGTGACTTAAGTGTTTTTTTGTTTGAAGCCACTAAGTTGGGGATAATTTTTTGATAAAGTGATAAACAAGCAATACCCGACCACATGCAGGTTTTGACTGTAACAGATGTATCTGGCTATAAAATAACTGATCGGAAAAGTCAGAATCTTCTCTTCCTAAACTTCTTAGGGCATGAGAAGAATGTGAGTAGTAACTAGAGAGTCACTTCTTTTCGCTGATAAGATTTGCAGTGGAGCTAATATGATTGCTCTCCACCTAAGCCAGAATACAAAGAACACCTGTGGGAAATTGTTTTTAAACAGTGCAGATAACTGAGTAAAATTGAAGACCATTAGCAACACTTCAGGTCCCCATACTTCTCTAGACGAACAACACCAATAAAACAACTCAATAATAACTCCCATTTATTTAGAACCTAGTATGTTCTAGGCACTTCATGAATGATGCACAAATAATGCACTGTCTTATTTCATCCTCAAATCATTCCATGAAGTAAGTGCTATTGCTCTCATTATTCATAAGAGTGAGGCAAGTGAGATTTAGTGCAGTGCCTCCAAACTACACGCATCTTCCAAGCCTCCCTGAAAAGGCAAATATTACAGCCTCCATTTTGCAAGTAAAAAAACCACAGAGAATCACAGAGAATAAGTGATTTTAAATACATCTAAAATAATTTCCTCAAGGGTGCGCGGTTATTGAATGAGCCGCTGAGCTGAGATTGGAATCTTACTCTATAACTGCGACCCTCACATTCTTTCTCCCAGGTCACATAGAGTAAAAGCTATTTACCACCCATCAATAACAATGTTTGCTGAAAAAAACATCCATAACCTAAAAATAACAGTAATAATAATAATGGTGTCACGGTGACACCTGGCCTAGGCCCAGTTGGGTTTCTATGCAGGTGTGCACGATGGAGCTCCAAAGACTTGCTGTGATGAAAATATTTTGGCAATTCCTTTCCCTGCTCTTGTGTGTGGGTATTTTGGCCCCTAGAACAGGATGGGGGATAGGGATCAAGAATTTCTCTCAAAATGACAGAAAAAGGATCATTTGCATGGGAAATGCCAGCTGGGGAGAAGGGAGCATAAGCTGCATTTGCTGCATTCATTCCGGAGAAGGTCACAGGATGTAACAAGATACCATCTGCTTTTCCTTTTTGTTCTCCTTTAAGAACAGCTTGTGTTTGCAACTCACAATTTAAAACAAGGTAATAACCTGCAGGACTTTGTGAAGCATGGATCGCACTGCCTTTTTTTCCTCGTTCTCATTTTTTCCCCACTTATTTTTTTCACTCTGTGTTTGCAGAAAGCAGAATGCAAAGAAGATATTTGCATGTTGCAACTTAGATAATAAAATGCTTCTGACCATGGCCTGAGTCGCCTTTTTGTGTGTTTTCTGGGCATTCCAGGATCCTGCTGATAAATCCAGGCAATAGGAATCAAAGTAATACTCACTTCGCTGTAAGAAGCACCCTGGGCTGACGCCGTGGCGTGGCCCACCTCCTGCTCACGTGAGGCAGGGGAGCATTCCTGCCACCCTGCTTTATCTGCCACAGCACCTGGTAGGGACATGGAAATAGCTTTTTTTGAGGGAGAAAGACAGGAGCTGTTTTATATGTTTACTCTTCTCATTAGCATTCATCTCAAGCGCTTTAATGTGTGTGCCTTCCTCCCCTGCCCAAGTTTTCTTAATGATTCAGACTCCCCCACCTGCTGAAGTGCAAACCAGCGAGAGCTTACTGCCTGTAGAAAGATGGAGGGGCTCCCGGGGTTTCCAGGGGAAAGGGCCTTAAAGATCTTTGGCGGTCGGCAATCAGATGATATTCCAGTGGTTTCGATCGCTTAGACCCGTGGTCGGCAAACTGCGGCTCGAGAGCCACATGCGGCTTTTTGGCCCCTTGAGTGTGGCTCTTCCTAAGCCTTAGGAATACCCTAATTAAGTTAATAATAATGTACCTACCTATATAGTTTAAGTTTAAAAAATTTGGCTCTCAAAAGAAATTTCAATCGTTGTACTGTTGATATTTGGCTCTGTTGACTAATGAGTTTGCTGACCGCTGGCTTAGACTGTCAGGGTGAGAATCCTGGATCCTCCACTTATAAGCTCTGTGACCTTAGACCCGTTGCTAAACTTCTCTGAGCCTTAGTTCTCTTGCCTACAACATGGGTACACAGATGTTTTATGGTATGTAAACTCAAAGATAACTACAGAAATGGTGTCTGTAAAGAAAAAACTATAAGAACAAGAAATAAGAAACATGGAAGTCAAGTAGAAATCTTAGAAATGACTTTAGTTGGCATTTTGAAAAGGACTGAATTCTAGAATGGACATTGTCAAAAAAAAAGAATTTGTGTTACCAGCATAATACTGAGAATTTATCATGATCAAGAGCAAAGAGGTGTCAGCTATGAAGGACCAGTTCGAAGTCATGAAGACTGAGAGGTTCCAACTTAGGAATGTTGAAGGATAATTTAAAAAAAGACAAAATCATGATTCTCATACAGATATAAAATGAACACATGTTAAAGGTTGATTTAACTTGTTATTAATCAAGGAATCTGAAAGATATTACAATTGGTTTGAAGAAACATCAAAGAAAGGAAAATTTATATTGAGAAAAGGAATGTTGAAATTAATTTACCAATAAACAATGCTGTGACAAGCTTTTTCCATGCAGACTTGGAACCTCCATGAGTTGAACCTCCATGAGTCAGCATTTTCATGACTATGGAAAGCGTTCCTCGAATTGCTGTCAGTCATTTATAGTTTGTAGAGTTTGTAAAATTGCTCAAAAACAATGAAAGACTAGAATCTCACAACCCAGAAGAGTATGCTCAAAGCCAGGGGTTGACAAATGATGGTCTTGGCCAGCCTCCAGTTTCACTGGAAGCAGCCACGCCCATTGTTTGCATCGTGTCTGTGGCTGCTTTCACAGGACAGTGACAGCGTCCAGTGGTTGTCACAGAAACCAAGTGGCCCATGAAGCCTGAAACATTTACTATCAGATAAAGTTTGCCAAGTCCTATTTGAAACCGTGCAATTTTTCATGAAGCACATTCTCTCAATATGAACAATAGAGTTCTGAAAGCAAAGGATGGGAGAATAGTACAGAAGCAATATTCAAAAAGCATGAGTGAATTGTCTTTCTAGAATCGAAGCAAGACATGAGTCTTTAAATCAATATCTTACTCTGAGAATGGATACAAAAATTAGATTCAGCCTAATACATAAAAGAAAAACTGCAAATATTATCAGAGGCAGGAAAAAAATGAAGGGAAGAAAGAGTGATAAAGGAAAACAACTATTAAATGATAGAGTTAAATTCTGAATTAGAAATATCATGGAGGAATATTTTACTTGCATTATTGGATCTAACCTGTATAATTATTTCAGGAGCAGGTACTAATATTACCATGAGTTTTTAGCAATGAAGAAATTGAAATCAAAGTCACACAGCTAATAATTGATAGAGCAAAGGTTTGAACTCAGGTCTTCTGGGTCAAGAAACACTGAGATTTGCCCATTCTGCTCCGCTACCTTGTTATTGTAATGGAATAGATTTTTTTAAGGGTGAGTAACACACCATCAATCCTCAGTTAGGATACACAGAATGAAGTCAACAGCATTTGCAAAGACTCTGGCTGGAGAGAGGCTGCCAAGACTCAAGAATTGCAAAAAGAGTGACAGCTGGAGAATGGATGGAGGGAGGATGGTGGAAGATGCGGCTGTAGGCCAGGTGAGGTCTGCAGGCTTTGTGGACTGTGCTGAGGACCTCACATTATACTAACAGCAACTAGAAGAGATTAAAGTTTTAAAAATAATGAGAGGGTGGATGACTTGATCTGCTTTGCATTTTGAAAGAGTCTTTGGATGGCAATGTGAAGAATGGATTGAATCTGGGCCAGAATGGATGTGGGGAGACCAATTAGAAAGCTGCTGATTTATAATAGCCAAGAATACCCAAAGGAAGCAGCTAAATAATGGTAAGAACTTGTCCTATTCAGACAGGAAGTGGCGCCATTATTTCTGCGTGGAATCTTGGTCCCTTTCTCTGGCTTGTCCTTTCATTTATATTCTTCAGTATTTGGCCTTATTAGCAGGAGGAATAAACCTCTATTATTGTTCTGAGTGCCTGAATCCCCAAGGTGTTGGAACATGATGCTGTAATGGAGTCTCTTTGTTCTTCTTTGATTGAGCTTTGTGCTTCTTATCTCCAGTCTAGTGCTTTTCACCTTGAATCATAACGTCCAAATCACTCCTTCCTTCCACTAAAGCATGCCCTTTGAGAAGGAAGCCTTTGTCTTACATTTGCACCCCCACTGCCTTCCAAAAATAGTCATTCAATATAAGTAGGTGCCTACATGAATGGGATTCAATTATGTGAAACAGATCAGTTTCTCCTGCCAATTTTAGCAACCCTTTTTATTTACATGTTACTAACGCTAATTCCCAGGCTCCTTAGGAATTAAAACCCTACCATAATAACCCTATTATACATTTAGATAAATAGTGTTTCTTATATAGAATAAAGAGGCATTTATAAGTGCTTTGAGTAGCACTTACAAATGCACTTGAAGCCTGCTATTGATATCACCTCAATACCTTTTGATACAGTAATAATAGCACCTATCCAGTGTCCCACCCCATGGACTCTAGAAATATGTGTTATCTATATATTTCCTCCACAACTTTCTCTTTCTGTGGCCTGGTCAACACCTCTCTGGGTCTCAATAGCCTCATCTCTAAAACAGAATTTTTATCTACTTTGACCAGTTTTACAAGGAAAAGTGAGAAAATATAAGGAATGTCCAGCACCTAATAGGTACAAGGTATTAAACCCCTTTCTATTATTTGTGTGTTTTCACCTATTTTTAAATAAAATCTATTTGGCATAAAATATTAGTTTTTAGATGTATATCATAGTGACTCAGCATTTATAGACCTTATGATGTAATCACCACTTTTTTTTTTGTCTGCATGTCCCCATCATGCCATGAATTATCTAACTGGATGGGTCTCCTTTTTAATTCCCTGAACTTGCATTATTGAATCTCTTATATTTGCTCATATTTTGCTTGTTATGGGTCTAGATTTCATTGTCTGAAAGTCTGCAGATGGTATAGAACTTCTTCCTTCCCCTTCTCTGTTGTATCAGATGCTGTGTTGTCCAGGGAATCTGGGCAGTGCCAACTTGGTGAAGAGCTGCAAACAATAAAGCCTGTTATTCTTTTATTCCAGGCTTTGCTTTGTAGGGCTGGCATGTGTGAATTTAGGATGGGCAGATGCGTTTATTATTCCCTCATCCCCTCTCCCCCATGCTGGGTTTTTTTTAAATTGTCCACTTTGCCTGAGAATCCACTCTCCCCATACAATTTTATTTTGAGTCCGAGGTGAGAATTTCTCACATTCAAATTTCCAGTAGCAATTTTGTGCACCTTTGCAGCTTTCAATTGTCCCATGAACACCTTTTATGGTAAACACACATTCCAGGAGAAATTGGAACAAAAAGATGCGGAAATTCTAAGGTAGAGGGTGTGGGTCCTTCCAACTCCTTATCAGGACAGTCTGGGACCAAAATGGGCTGCCAGAGACCTGCGCACCGGGGCAAGGGCTGCTGGTGCACCGATTTCAACTTAGCATCGCCACCCGGGCAGAAAGAGTCTATTAAAATGTTTCTGATAACATTATCTCCCAGGCTCGGGCCAGACAGAGGAGCAGGAGTGCTTTCTACTTCCGGTTAAACACCAACGCAGGATCCAGGAGACACTCTGCCAGGGCTGCTCACTGAAATTGCCTGGGAAGGTTTCTCAAACTGGAACCTGTACGTCAGCCTCTTAGAGGCCTGTGGAAATGCCATTTCTGATTCAGTGGTCTGGGCCTCAGAGGCTCATGTCCAACTTTTGTAAGAAGCTCCCTGGTGGCGTCCCGCGCTGCTGACCTGCAGCTGTGAAGACGTCCCCTCCCTGTCCTGTCCGCCTCTCGTGACCCACCAGGTGATGCCCATGCACAGCCAGATTTGGAAAACTGTATTATAGTGAAATCTGGATATAATGGATTAATGTCAACGAGGAGGTGTCCATTAAAGCCGAAAGTCTGTTATATAGTAAAGTAGATTTTCCAAATGAATATGTTAAAAATTTGACAAGTTAGTTTACCTGTTTTTAGTTATGTAGACATGTTTTTGTAATTAAACTTTAGTATGTATGAAAAGTTTAATGTCACAGAAAAGTTTTCTACATGTACTACTGTAACTTTAAATGTATGCTGAACAGTCACTGCGGGTAAACAAATGAGCATGGCTGGGGCGGGGCTTAGTGCACAGGGCAACATGCCGGCACCTTAAAACTGCTATAGAAAGTCACCCCCATCCCACAACAGAACCAATCACCACACGTGATGCAGTGTGATCACCTGCTAATCATTCACCAAACATTGTTTATGACTCTTGGATTTAAGTATATAGACTATATATATAATATTTATTTATGTTGGTGAAATTACTACAGTGTTTTTTTTCAAACATATGGTCTATTTGCTAAAATTTGTTAAAAATAACAGTGGTTTAATAACAAAAATATAACCTTTTAATTTAATTATAAACAAATCTTGGTTAAAAGTATTGTAAAATTAACAGGATTTTAATTTTCACATATGGGACTGGAAATTTTATCAGTTAAATCTGAAGTCCCTTAAATTGAGGTCTGCAAAATGGAGGGTTTGCTGTAGAGTCCTAGGGCTGCCGTAACGAATTGCCACAAACTAGGTGTCCTGGAACAACAGATATGTGTTCTCTAAAAGTTTTAGAGGTCAGAGTTCAAACTTCAGAGGTCAGTAGGGCAGGGCTCCCTCCAGAGGCTCTAGGGCAGCGGTTCTCAACCTGTGGGTCGCGACACCTTGGGGGTCGAACGACCCTTTCACAGGGGTCGCCTAAGACTATCGGAAAACACATATATAATTACATATTGTTTTTGTGATTAATCACTATGCTTTAATTATGTTCTATTTGTAACAATGAAATTGGGGGTCACCACAACATGAGGAACTGTATTAAAGGGTCGCGGCATTAGGAAGGTTGAGAACCACTGCTCTAGGGAGATTCCATTTTTGCCTCTTCCAGCTTCCAGGGTTGTCAGCATTCCCTGGCTGTGGCTGCTCACACTCCTCTCTGCCTCTGTCTTCTCCTCTCCATGTCTTTCCCGGGCATGTTTATTTTATGGACACTTGTCATTGTGAAGGAGTTAAAGCAGAATTAGGTAGACAGGGTAAGGGGTGGAAGAAGGAGGAATCACGGAGCTAGCTGAAACCCCAAAATGCTTAACAGAAAAACAGGGCGGCAGAAAAAATAGGGTATTTTGAAACAAGGATGCTTTTCTTGCAAGTGGAAAATAAAATGTTGCAAAAAGGCCAGGAACCAATCAGCGAGCAGCATAGATAGACAAAGAGTGGGCTTAGCAGATACAAGGAGAAGAGCAGAATGCTTCCAGGGCAACCCATTTGGGTTCCCTCCCTGAGCAGGGAGCCCGTGTTTGCTTGCAATAAACTTCTGCCTTGTTTGAACTCCTCTGGTCCATGGCTTCATTCTTCGATTCTGTGAGACATGACCCCAGGAAGAATTCCTGCTCACCGGTTCAGGTATCAATTGGATATAGGGCTGTAGTAGGATTCTCTAGAGAGACAGAACCAATAGGGGATCTCTATCTCTATCTCTATCTCTATCTCTATCTCTATCTCTATCTATCTATCTATCTATCTATCTATCTATCTATCTCTATCTCTATCTCTAATCTCTATACTATCTATATCTATATCATCTATATCTATATCTATATCTATATCTATATCTATATCTGTATCTGTATCTGTATCTGTATCTATCTATCTATCTATATATCTTGGTTAAATCTTTTAACAAAGATTTGCTTATAATTATATATGCTAATGACATCAGCAAAGATACTTTTTCCACTTAAGGTCACATTCACAGGTTTTGGGAGGTTAGTATATGTACATATATTTTGGGGGCACCATTTAGCCCTCCCGTGACCTGATAACCTTCACAATGTCCCATTCAAGCTAGAAATCCTACAATTCTAAATAAGAAAACTGTGCATTTTAATATCACCCTTAATGTAGAAATGAGGATGTTTTGCCCTCTTAGAATATCTGTCATGAGGATGTCTTTAGGGGACAAGGGGAGACTGGAGAGAACTAGAACATATCAGTGCAAGTGTTAAATCAAAGAACGAAGTAAGCAAAGGAGGAAGGTGGAGATGGGGCTGAAAGCCAAAGACAGCAGAAGCCAAGGCAACCCTAAAGAAACTGAGTTTGTATATGGCTTCCATCCCAAGTCAACTCGAGTCTCTACCAAAAATTCTCTTAAAGGCACATGGATGCCCTGAGCATCTTGTCAAAGAGCAGTAGGTCTGGGAGAGGGTCTGAGATTCTGCATGACTGATAAGTTCCCCGGTGCTTATCCTGGGACCATGGTGTGAGTAACAAGGGCTTAGGCTGGAAGTTGGTAACCGGAAGATAGGAAAGCCCTTAGTTGCATTGGGTACGTGCTGGTGGGAGCAGAGTCCTCGTGTCTGTGAAGAACTGGAGAGAATGCACTTCTTTTCAGCCTCTTTACAAAATTCCAGTTGAATGTTGCCAAACATCTAATTTTTCAAAACAAATATGTATTTTTAAAGAAGAAGTCAATATCCATGTTGGCAATGCTTTTCAAAGTTCAAAAACAACAAGCAGGATAAATACATTATATATATATATATATATTTAAAATGATCGCTACTGTGTAAACTCTAACAGGTTGGTCTTTTATGCCCCATTTGTACATCGAACAGACCTACTATTTTGTATAAAATAGTAATTATTAAAAACATTGTAATTGATAAATTGAAGGAGAAAAGATGACCGGCACTTTACCATTGAATATCAAACTTGTCTGTAGTCTGTTCTGCACAGCACTCCAATGGGGCACTGTTCAGAACACACCATGTCAGGGAGGAAATGAGACATTCCAAGGGCCATTAACTTCCCCACCAGAGATCTTGGAGGATCACTGCGGTGTTATTTAGTATCGATGTTTATTTAATTCTGGTACAGGAGGGAAAATTTACCCTGCTCAATGGTCCTCAAACTCACACTGGCTTACACGAGTGTAGCTTAATGACCCATTGACAGTCAGCTGTGGTGTTACCTTAGAAAGTAAAGAGTGACAGGAGAGGGCGGCCTCGAGTAGTTGATTTTAATGTAGTATAGATATAAAGACTTTTTTTGTGTGTGTGGGTAGAATTCAGTTACCATGGTTACATCAGCTGATTTGATTGACAGTACAAATTTAAGTTGATCCTGGTAATTGGCACTCTCCCATCTCTCTGTGGTCATAATTGGCTATGCGTTTAGATAGATTAATGAGTCTACTCTGTTGAATCTTCCAAACAATGCTAGGTAATCTGGAGGAAATGGCTAAATGGCCTGTTTGGGTTTCCCTGGAAGAATATGGCTGCCTCTTTGTGTATGGATCTAGAACTTGAGGTTTTAAAAGCTACAAACATTGGCGGAAATATGATCTTCAGGAGATGTGTAAGAAACGGTTGCTGAGGTGCAAGAAATATAGCAACTGTGTTTGCAGCTCACCATGTGAAGTTTGAGAACCCTACCACAATATTTTCCTAGTGGCAGGCAAACCAGCATCATGATATAGTCAGATAGCTCTGTGGTAGGCAGTTAAACAGACGTGAGCAGAGCAAGGGTGATGGGCCAGGTACAGAAGGTCACCAGGGTGGGAAGCCCGGGTGCCTAGCAATGGACAATTGTAGGGTGGGACCTCACCCCGAGGGTGACCTTTCTTTCCTTAGCATATCTATGGTCATGCAGTTTGGACCCCCTGACTTTTTCTCCCTAGAGATAACATCTAGATGTATCTCAGCTCCCAGCCCAGAAAAGCAGCAAAATCAGACAAGCTAGGCCAAGGCTGACTTCAGGACCAGTTGCACTGGATAATGACCCCCTCCCCTGGTGCCTACCAATCAGTGGAAACCTAGACCCTGAAAGGACACACCTAGGAAGCTGATGAATATTCTATTGAGACCTTCCCCTGAGACTTCTAAGATATCTACCCTTAAAAGCTTTAGGACAGAGGACCCAGTGTGCTCTCCCTCCTGGAGCATGCCCAAGTCCCTCCTCCCCTTCCCCCTCCCCCCAGGCACATCACCTTTACCTTCCTCACTTCTAAGCCCCAAGGGCCATTCCTTTGTCTCTATAATTTGTTTCCTAAGCCCATTTCTTTTATGAATGATTTCATCCACTTCTGTGATTTTCTAAATAAATGTTCTCTTATAGCTTGAGTCTTGGCTCTGAATTCTTTCTTAGCCAGAACTGAAGTACCAAGGTTGCTGAACCCAGGTCCAACCTGACCCCACTGGTCTAACACCTGGTGCTGTTCTTGCTGCCACCAACAGCTCTTAATGTAGCTTTATTGTGTAGAGTTTAGAGCCATTCAAAATGTTCCTGGAAAACCTTGCAGAAGTACCTTCCCCATAGCAAAGAGGCTGTTTGTACTCTGCAGAGCTCAGCTGTGACTCAGCTCAGGATCTGTGGTTGAATTGAGGACTTTGTGAATGTGACAGGGATGTTGGAGTGAGGGATTGAAATGTAGAAAAAGGTTTGGGCTTTATGTTTTACCTTAGATTGTTGTTTCCAAGACCTATTTTTTTCCTTAAGTAAAAAAGAAAAAATCTAATTGGCAAACCCAGTTTGCAATCTGTAAAGTTTGAAGTTAGAAAAAGCAAGCAAGGAGGAAAGACAGGCCAGAGCACACACTCTGTTCACCCAAACACCTTGCTGTGAGTTGCCAATATGATATTCCAGGTCTGCTATCCTTATTCGATTGATAGTGGCTTCCTGAAACTTTGACTTGGCAGAAATTCTGAGGCCATGAAAGAGTGCATGATGGATTAGCAATGTCTGGTAATAGACTAACTATGATTTATTAGCAATGTCTGGTAATAGACTAAGCAGGTTCATTGTACTGCAGTGTTTCCATCCTCAGTATTAATGACATGCTGGGCAGAGTAATCATTGGTTGTGTGAGTGCATGTGTGGGGTATGTCCTGGAGTCTACCCACTAGATTCCAAGAGCACTCCTGAGTTGTTACAACCAAAAGTACTCCCAGATATTGCCAAATATCCTCAGGGGGCAATATCACCCCACACTGAGAACCACTGGTCTAGTGTAAAGCCACCAGACCTGTTGGGCTTATTTTCACTCATCTGTGGATCATGGTTTAAGTGGACCATTGCTCCCTCTTCAAGGGAGCCCATTCAAAACAGCACATTGCACACTAGGTCAGTTTCATGATGGAGGCAAACATTTGTGCTTTTTAAGGGGAAGTCCTACCTGTAGTCAGCAGATGAGGACCCAAAAAAGTCTTTTCTCCAACTTTGAAAAGCCTTATTTAACCAGCAAAATCAGCTGGAGGATTTGTAGTTGTTAGCAATCACTTCCACTTCTGTTGCACTCACAGCCAAAAAGAACCTGAGCAAACACAGACTCACCCTGCCCACAGGACTGAGTTCTGAAAGGTTTGACGTGGAGTCTCTCCTTCAAGTTTCCCAAAGTGTGGTCCCCACATGCTTTGTACACAAGATGTTCTTAGCTGGTATGATGTCAACCTTTAAATTTCATGAGATATGTGTTCATCTTGATAATAGGTGTGCATATGTGTGTGTAGGGGGAACAACCTGCACACCAGACTCATAGTATGTCTTTTTAAAAATACACGTCATGTATACGTATGCATGTACAAAAAGTGAGCTGATTTAATGAAAAGAATAGAGCAGAGTATATACATATACTCTATAAAGTTTCCTATTTGCTGCTGTAACAAATTTGCATAATTCAGTGAATGAAAATAGGACAAATTTACTGTCTTGCAATCCTGGAAGTCAGGAGTCCAAAATGGGTCGTGTGGGCTAAAAACGATGATTGGGAGAACAGTGTTCCTTCTGGAGTTTCTGGGGAGGCTGTTTACATGCCTTTCCAGCTCTGGAGGTGCCCACATACCTTGCCTGTGGCCCCTTCCCCCACCTTCACAGCACCTGGCTCCAACCTCTGCTAATGGTGTCATGGCTAATTTTTCTAACTCTGATCCTCCTGTCTCCCTCTTATAAGGACCTTTGGGATTACGTTGGTTCTCCTGGATAATCTTACTTTAATCACATCTGAAAAGTCCCTTTTTCCATAACAGGTAACATAGTTATAAGTTCTTGAGGTTATATATAGAAATCTTTGTGGGGAGGGGCATTATTCAGCATATCACAGCATGCAAGAAAAAGTCATCAAGGTAAGGTATGACTGAATGAATGATATTTGGGAAGCCATGGTTTAGTCATGTCTTACTGTGTAGCAGATGATCCCAAAATTTAATGGTTGAAAACAATACACACTTATCTTGTCATTTTGGTGACTTCTCTCTCTCTCTCTCTCTCTCTCTCTCTCTCTCTCTCTCTCTCTCTCTCCCCCTCTCTCTCTCGGCTGTGGTCAAGGTGTCAGCTGGAGCCACAGTCATCTCAAGGTTCAGCAGGGACAGGATCTGCTTCCAAATTCACTCATGGTTGTGGGTGTGGTTCAATTCCTTGTGATTGAATGGAGTCTTAGCTCCTCATTAGCTGCTGGCTGGAGGCTCCCTCCTTGCCACATGGGGCAGTGGCAACTTCTGTTTTCATCAAAGTGAACAAGGGAGAGAGAGAGCATGAGAAAGATGAAGTCACAGAGTTTACTACCCAATCCCAGAGTGACATCCCCGCCCTTTGCTACATTCCAGTCATTAGAAGGTTGTCCCTGGGTCTGTCCTACAGTCAGCAGAAGGGGATTCCACAAGTGCATGAATCAAGGTAGTAGGATCATCGGGGGTCATTTCAGAATCAGTCTCTGTCCTTGTTTTAGGTCCTAAGTTTTCTACTAACCTATCTGACATGAAGTTCCATCCATTAGCAGAAAAGTGACTACTGTATAGGTTTGCTACCTTCCAGGGATCTAGGACTCCCGCGTCTGTTTCGGATGTCCGCACTGTGAGGAGCTGTATTACCACTGACTCTCTTGGTTTTCCTGGGAGTCACAAGCCCTCTCTGTGACCCCTTCCCTGTTTCCAAATATCCTCTTTTGTGTTCCCCCTAGATTTTAAATCATTGATTTTAAAAAAATAATTATGTAATTCTGTATATTGTTTAAAAGCCTCAGGTACAAGGGGGATAAAACCCAAGATTTTCCTAAACAAAATAAAATCCAAATCTGAGCTCCTGAGCTTTAGGGTGCTGGGACATTCAACCTCAGAAATGAATCTGCTTGTTAAGTATCTGTGTCTTTCTCCATGACGTTGTCTCTCTTTCCTTCAACCCCCAATTCCCTTTCTCACAACTTTTTGGGTTTCAGTCTGATGATCAAAGATATTTGAAGAATGCATGTTTTACAACTGGTTGATACTACATTCTGACCTGTGTGGCATCTAAAATAGTCAAATAAATCTGGCTCCTTAATGAAACTCTAACAGTAGGGGATTGTAACCCATCCCACCATTCTTTTGATATTCTTTCTGTAAATGCTGACTCTGACTAATATGTAGCTTGTAGATAAACATGCATGTTTGTATAAGAATCCTAGGAATTAACTTCAGAAAATACAGACTCCGACCTTCCATCATCCCAACTCTAGAAAAATTGTAGACTAGGATGATGTAAAACCAGGATGACACATACCAGACCATCACTTGACCAGTTTCAAGGTCCTTATTGGAATGGACTGTGCTGGTCTACACATAGATAACCTTTCAACCCTTTCCAATTGATCTCTTTGTTCTGCTTTCCCTCTCCCTCCTTATAAAAATCTCTGCATGTACTGAGATCTTGAGAAGGGCTTTGGACAAGGTTCCCCCATCTTCTAAAGTGGCCAACACTTGAATAAACCTCTTTCCTTTTTTACCAGCACCCCTCTCACAAGTTTGGCTTTTGTGGTGGCAGGCAGCCAAACCTGGGTATTGGTTACAAAACCAGATGGTAAAATGAATTAGAGGGTGTACTTTACATAGTTTGAAGGTCAGTTAATTTCTCTCTCTGGCTATCTGGAGATCACCTGTATGAATTTAATTTGATGACCTTTTTCAACTGGCTCAATAATTTTTACCTGTTTTGATATACCCCCAAATTCCTGAGGAAAGTCAACAGAAAAAACTAGTGAGTATCCATAAACCTGTGGGATCTTGAGCAATGGCTTTATGTGGGTGGAGGATATGGAGGGCTGGTCCTGCCCTATGACACCCAGATGGATTGCATTCTTGGGAGATAGAGTTTGAAACAAACAGTGCTATCCTACCTTGCTTTGACTCATCCTATCTATTAAAGAGGGAATATGCTAATTAACCCTCATGCAGTCACAAAGATGGCGGCACCCACAGACATTATGGAGGGAATATGCTAATTGACTGCTACACCCTCAAAGATGGCAGCGCCCACAGCCACAGATGGCTGGCAGGGGAGGGCAGTTAGGGGTGACCAGGCCAGCAGGGGAGGGAAGCTGGGGGCAACTGGACCAGCAGGGGAGCAGTTAGGCATCAATCAGGCTGGCAGAGGAGTGGTTAGGGGGTGATCAGGCTGGCAGGCAGAAGAGGTTAGGGGCAATCAGACAGGCAGGTAGGTGAGTGGTTGGGAGTCAGCAGTCCTGGATTGTGAGAGGGATGTCTGACTGCTGGTCTATGGGATCAGGCCTAAACCAGCAGTTGGACATCCCCAAGGGGTCCCAGATTGGAGAGGGTGCAGGCTGGGCTAAGGGATACCCCCACCCCCCCAGTGCATGATTTTATGCACTGGGCCTCTAGTATTGATATATAAAAGCCTAATATGCTAAGTTCTGACTGATCAGTCGACTGTTTGGTTGACCACTCGACCAGTTGCTATGATGAACACTGACCACTAGGGGGCAGACGCTCCCACCTGTAGGTTAGCTTGCTGCTGGGGTCCAGTCGATGGGGACTGGGTGAGATGGGCCAGACACACCCTGGAGCCCTCCCATGGTCCCTCCCCAGCCAGCCCCCATTGTCCCTGATCAGGACTGGGTGAGATGGCCCCAAGCACCCTGATCGCCCGCTAGGCCAAGGGACCCCACCCATGCACAAATTTGTGCACTGGGCCTCTAGTTCAATAATAATAACCAATTATCCTGAAAATTCAACAAGCTTTAGAAGAAGAGTATTTCTTTTTCCTATTTATCAAAAGGGAATATGGGCTTAAAAAATAATTGGGAATCCTTTCTTGCTAGTAGTCTTTGAATCCTCCAATACTAGGCATAAAGTTAGTACCCTTAAAAATTTCAGGGACCGCAACCAAATGGCAGAACCATCTAGAACCATTCTACAACCCTGTTCATGCTTTACTGTCCCTCCGCCATACCCTTTAGGAAGAATTTCATCTTTCAAAACTATGAAATTTCCTGGCTATTAAAATATATGTAGAAATTACTATGAGAAAGGCAACAAAAACATTGCATTTTTATTACACTCTAAATATTTTAGAGTTTTTTTTATAATCATGTAGAAGGGATCCATAGATCATTTTATAAAAATGAGTTTCCTGGCAAATTTCTAATTAAAATGGGAGACTATCCTCTTTTCAAAGTGGTTATTTGCATCTATACTACTCTGTGTTAAATAGCCCTAGTGAAAATGATATTCCTGCGTCCCACTAATAAAGGTTGTGCTTAACTGAGTAGACACTACAGAAATGAAACTGAAAAAGGCCTGCCCTGGAGTGAGAACATAATTTCCTTTAAAAAGTGGATTCTTGTTTTTTGGGTTTTTTTTGTTTTGTTTGTTTTTTGCTTAACAGATTATAAATCACACCTGGATCAGTGACCAACTGCCCCTGATTAAATCATCTTGAATTTCCTCAATTTTCAGGCCAAAAAGACAAGACAAAGCAACAGTAAAACAACCTAAAAATGAATTATTTCAGAAAACAGAAAGTCAAGATCTGTTGCCTTAAGGGAAACTGTGTACCACGCAGAAATTGATATTCTCAGTTCTTCAAATCATCTTGCAGGGATTTTGTGCACATGAATAATCCCCGATGGAGGTGGTCTGCAACATTCGTGGGGTAGATGGCATTTGCTTGTCTTAGGAAAGTA
Organism: Myotis lucifugus; assembly: GCF_000147115.1. Lineage (NCBI taxonomy): Eukaryota > Metazoa > Chordata > Mammalia > Chiroptera > Vespertilionidae > Myotis > Myotis lucifugus. The sequence continues at coordinate 795,600 of NW_005871203.1, read as the reverse complement.
GATGACAATGTCGTTCATTCAGGGACAGCTACTGAAGCCAGTGAAAAAGGACCATGGAAACAGCCACGCCAGAGTGTCCCCAGCTTCCATCTGATTTGTACCCTTGCTTGTCATCCCTGTCTTTTTTCTCTTCTCTTCTCTTCTCTTCTCTTCTCTTCTCTTCTCTTCTCTTCTCTTCTCTTCTCTTCTCTTCTCTCTCTTCTTCCTTTCTTTTCTTTTCTTATTTAACTTTATTTTCATCCCTTCCCCATCCTTCTTCAGCCTGTGAGCCTTCAATAACATGTCACCAGGTTTGCAAACCTAGTTCTTTGGGATTACCATTCTGACATGTGGTTGTTGTTGTTGTTTTTTGTGGGGAGGGATTGCACTATTGTTGCCCCTTATAAAGGCATAAAAATAGTCAAGATCTTCCAACTGCAAGTTCCTGTTCAAGACACCAACTGCTGCCTGTGCCTAAGCCTCAAGGGCATGTGCCTAACTTTCTGGACCCTAAAAAACATGGCCCTGCAGTGATGGGGAGTCTCCTGCTCTTCACTGCTCCCCGAGGTGCAGAAGCCGAGCAAAGATTTAAATGTCAATATGAATCACTTGAGTTGATTTTTTTGATACCAGTTATTTCTCCTTTCTGTTTTCTGATCTTAGTTATAGATCTACCGTCTAATTTCTACATGGGTTAGAAGTGAATCTGACTATAAAACAACAATGACATCTTATCTCAAATACAATGTAGTTCAATCTATTGATCTTATTCATTTAAAAATTAATTTATCAATGTCACATTTCATTCTTCAATTTGACATTTCATTTACAGCTTAGGCTTAGATGCCTCTCTCCTAAGCTACCCACTGTTTCTGCTTCCAAGCCCTCTCTCAAATATGTGATAGTGTCCCGATTTTGATTATTTTATTTTTAAGTAAAATTTTTATTTATGTAAAAATAATTAAAACGGAGTCAGTATGACTAGTCCATTATGAATGAGTAGAATCATGTTTGAAAGCTCATTTCAACCATCAGACCTCCAATACTGCAGCAATGTTTGCCATTTATATTTGTGATTATTTATACATTCCACTCCTCTCTTCCTTCAGCTATCATACCACTCACCTTTGCAGCTTCAACACTTAGCATCCCACAGGCACTTGGTTAGCTCCACCACCAGGAGCTCATGAAGGAAAATTTCACAATTTGAATGTGGTAACTAACAGATAACCTAAAGGCTTTCCTAACGACCGGCTTAGGGTATTTCCTAGGACACATCATTTAGACTGGGAGAATCATGCATTCATTCATTTCAGCCATTTCCTATGGTCTAGCAATAGACCTGTCTTGAAGGGGACGAGTGAACGAATTCTCCTGGGATGAAGGTAAATTTAAATTTTGGTTTAAGCTTTATAAGTAGATAGTGCTAGATAAGTACTTGTTGGATTCTACGGCCTAAACGGCATAGAAAAGATGAGGATGATAGCAACCATGTAAGTGTGCTCATCTTCTAGACTTTAGAGTAGGAAAAAAATAAACCCCAAAACAAGCCCTGGAGGACTCTTCAGACCCCTGCCGCCATTTGTGATGCTTTTAAGATATGTCAAAATGTTTTCCTTTTCCATTTTTTTTTCTGAAGTGATGATTTTTTTTCTTACAATGTTGAAAAAAACAAACAAACCCACTCCATGTTTTAAACAGCAGTGTGGAATAGAAACAAATAGCCCGAGGTGCTTAAGCACTAGCGATTTTCAATGCTACCCAGAGAAGTCTTTGCCATCCTGACTCTCTGAAAATGAATGACTCCAATGAGCACGCGAAGTGCGCCCTGGGGCTGCGGGGCTCCTTGGAACTTGTAACCAACCCAAACATTTTTATCAGCTCCCAACAACACACAAGTCGATAACAAAGGGGTGATTCAGCAGCCAATCCAAACCCAAAGGACGGTGGCCTTAAAAATAAACAGCCCAATCCAAGTGACATGGATGTGGCTTTGAAACAATAAATATTAGCTCTGTCACTGCTTAACTGCATCAGAGAGCCATATTCTCTCTGGCTATCACCTTAGAAATCCTCCGAGGGAGAGAGAAAATCTCCCCAACAGATTGCATTGTGGTCGCAGCTGTAACTTCAAGTTGCCTTGAACTTTTTGTTTATTGGTTTTTGGTTTTAAAAATTATTTTAAAATTGAACTTATTGGGGCACAATTTTCAAGTGTACAACTCACTAAAACATCATCTGCACACTGCATCATGTGCCCATCACCCCAAGCAGGGTCACTTATATGTGGAATCTAATGAACGGAATAAACTGACAAGCAAGATAGAAACAGAGGCACAGATGCATGGAACAGACTGAGAGGTCAGAGGGGAATGGGTGAAAGAAGGTGAAGGGATTAAGCACACACACACACACACACACACACACACACACACACACACACATAACAACAGTGTGGTAATAGACAGAGGGAAAGGGAGTGGCGGGGGAGGGGTGGGTAAAGGGGAGGAAAATGGGGACAGAAAGTTCCCATTTTGAACTTCAAGTCAGTCTCCTCTGTTGGCTATTTGTGGGCACTCATCATGGAGAGAATCTGAGTTTTCTCAGGTGGAAGAGGTCACACTTATCCCACATGACTGTCATTCTCTGCATCTTTAAATGTAAAGGGTGGGGTATGTCCGGAGAAACAGAAAGAAGACCTTGTTTCCTTCTGCACCACCATTACATTCTTCTCTCATGTCACCCTACACGTTTGAGGAGAAAACATTCAATTACCAACCTCCCTTCTCCCGCCGCCATTTTTATAACTTCCAGAAAGAACAATTGAAAATGCATGAGTAATGTTCTTAACTTTGGTCAGTCACCGAAGCGACCAAAATAGTTTACTAACAAGAAGAGAATTAGGTAAAAATAAACACATAAGATTAAGAATGAAAAAAAACATGTTGTTATGTACATGCATATACTGTATATATTTTGCAGGGAGAGATAACTGCTATTCTACATCAATTAAGACTTCGATGGCCTTTTAGTATCTCCCAGGTTTATTTTTAACAGCGATAAAGGAAGTCATTAATCCATACATTCTTCATTCCTAGGTCATAATGGTGAAATCTGCCATAATTAAGAAATGCCAATGTCAATTTTACACACTATATTCCTTCCTCTCTGTTACCCCAAGATTCTTTCATTCACTGTTCAGACACTCATTTCTTCCTTCCCTCGTTGCTTTCAGCTGGTGTTTGAATTACTAGGGATAGGCAATGTCTAAACTATATTGTCTGCTTTAGGGTTAGTTTAAGGGTCAGGCAGATACATGAATAACTGGCTATAGAACCAGACAAAATAAGTTCCTACTTACTTTGGTACATTGTAGAAGAAGACAAAGTACATGGTTGAAGAAGAAGACACTAATTGTGATTGTCTTCCTAGTAGTGGAATAGTCAAGGCAGTTTTGCATCATACTCTTGGCCTCTGTGGAAACAGCCCTCATGGTTCTGGCAACTGACTCTGTTCCTCAAAGGGAGGACTTTCTATTTCCCTGATCTTGGCCGCTTCGTTTAAAATAAAACAACAAGATACTTAACCTGAGTCAAGTACCTGCTTGACTTTTGAAGCTTGAATCTTCTCATCTCCTCTCAACCCAGTCACAATGGAAACGCACAGCAACAAGAACTTCACAAATAAACAAAACATGGTTATCAGAGGGTCTGGTTTGGTGATGATGTGGCTTCAAGGAGAAATGTGAATGTCACACAGGATGTGGGTGGCTTCTGGCTCCCAGAGTAGGAGGACATGATGACAGTGCCTGGTATGGGGTCTTAGTCTCAGGAGACTCAATGTGTTTGTTATGGGATGTGTTTTGTGGACAGAGAACTATGATGAACCGATTCTGTGAACTCATTTACTTTACTTCATAGGGTAAGGAGATGAAATATTAAGCATTGGCTTAAGATCCAATTCTCATGTATTTTAAAGCTGAAAAAAGATGAATGTATAGATGTTGACATCTGCCTCTTTGCTAAGTTTCCACTCTTCCTTGCTACTTTTTCTCTCTGTGCTTTTACCCAACAATATGGCCAGCCCTTAACCAGCTGCTTAAGCAAGATTTGACTTTAGGTTGTTCTTAAAAAAAATTTTTAAAAATTGATGAGAGAGAGAGAGAGAGAGAGAGAGAGAGAGAGAGAGAGAGAGAGATTTATTGTTCCACTTATTTATGCATTCATTGATTGCTCCTTGTATGTGCCCTGACTGGGGATCAAACCCTCAACCTTGGCATATTAGGAAGACACTCTAACCAACTGAATTACCCTGCTAGGGCTAGACGGTTCTTAAAAGAAATCCTCACTATGTCTGGAGTCAGACTTGTATAAAAAGAAAGATTTCAGTTCCCCAAAGAGCCTCAGGCTGTGCAACATGGAAGCTCATATTTAGCAGTAATATAAGTCCCAGAGCCCAGGCTGATGGTGTGGAGTATGTCCTCTCTGATTCAGTTCCTCTCTACAATCCCCTGGACTCCAAGCCATCCCTACATGGCACACGGTTGCAATAGGAGGGGTAACCATGCTTCAAACCAACAATGTAATTACATCAAAAGCTTTTCCAATGAAAAGACCTACTGCCAATTCTAAAAAGCTTTCTAATCTTTAAGTGATGTGTTTATTTTGAAAAATAAATAATGACTTTTGGAAAAGCATATTGTCACAAGGTGAAGATGGTGGGAAATGAAAAGAGGAAATTTTGAGAAGGCCTAAATTCCTCAAGCAAATGGACAAATGCTATTCAGAGATTGTTACACACGATTCTGAGCAGACAAAGGGTTGTTCAGAATGGTTGCAAAATCATCTTCACCTGCTTGAGGCCCCATCACCCTCAGGCCACCTGATGTAAACTGAAAATGTAAGCATAATAAAACTTGAAAAATGCAGTTTCATGGCAATATGAGCAAATATAATTTAGAGGTAGCTTGTAGAAGGAAAAAAAACAACACTAACATGAAAAGGGAAGCTCAGACAAAGGGAGAGGCAGAGTTGGGGGCATCTCTATGGCTCTAAACCCCAATGAAGTCAGGTTTCTTCACTATGAATGTATGTTGGTGGAAAGGATGTCTTTAGAACACTGGTGTTAGTGGTCAGCAATAGATGATGTAGTTAATTAAGCACTTCCTTCTTGCAAACCAATGTTGTGGTATATTTTCCTGCTTAAAAGATGAGAAAAGGGGTGTACCTCAGAGGGAATAATCTCGGAAGTGGTGCTCTTTAAGTGGAATTACCCATTACTGACTCTATCAGAAGATTGGAAATTGAAGGCATGATCAATATTAATAAGTAGCCCAAGCCATGCAATTAGTGATGAATAAAGACAGAAGTCAAACCCAGGTCTTTCCTTCCAAATCCATACTCTGTCTCACCACTAAGATCACTAAGCACCCACTATGACAGTGGAAGGGCCTTGGACAGGTAGCAAGTAAACCTCCTTAGGAAGGATCAAGAGGTCTGCCTCACTTTAAATCACTTTTCATTCCACTTGCCAACCTTCCTAAACAGGATTTGGGAAGGGTCATACATAATCTGGCATTAGTCTACTCTTGGGGAAGAAACTTCTCTACATCTTGAGCCAACAATACATAAAAAGGCAGATTTCCTCCTCAAAATGGAATATACCCAAATGGAGCTGTAGTGAGATCCTGGTTGCTAATATTAATGACAATGTAAAAATTGCAATGATTGTTTATCAAGTATAATGATGGAATGCCTTTAATTGCCCTTTGAACATTTAGTGGTATTCATAGTTCCTTGCTGCTCGGTATCCATTTCTACCTCCCACTCCCCACTTCTTGGTGGGGTACCTTACATGCAACTTCCTTTTGTGGAATTACTGGTGAAATTATAAAGATCTCCTGGCCTTCCTTAGCCACTTGGGGAAGCCCGTACCCCAACTTGGGCTCTTAGACCCTTTATTCATGGATATTGAGTCTTTAATAATAATATGTAGCAAGGCTGGAAAAAGCAATAATGGAACTAATAGCTCCCATGCCCAGATGTAATGACTGATTAACACTTGCTACGTGGACACCTGTATTTATTCAAGCCAGGTCCTTCAGCTCTTCAATGAGTTTGACCATGTCCTACCTTCAATTTCTAATCTTCTGATGGAGGCAGCAGTGCATACTTCAGCTCAAACAGCACCACTTCCAAGAAGCCATCCTTGATTGTTCCCTCAGAGGTAGCTGTCCCACCCCAGTCACTATGCAGTTTTAATATCCTTCCTAGCAGCCTTCACTATTTGACCTTATCTTGTTTATTGTGTATCTTCATAATATATTTGAGCAGTTTGGCCTCATAGAGTTTTCTGATTAATTATAATTAGGGTCCTCTATACTGAAACAGAGTAACTAAAACACCTGCATTTATTTTTCTCTACAATCTTTTGGTGTGAAGAGCCGGAGAAAAATGCTTTATTATTGTTTTCCCTCTCAAAAACTATGTAAATAATTATCTAAACTTCCGGTGGACCATGGAAAACACACACAATGCATTTCTTTCAGTGGTAGAATACCAGGGATTTAAAAGTTTACCTAACTCTTTCAGAGGTTGTGACCACCAAGAAGTTGCTGAGAGGATCAGCGTTAATGATGTAATAACCTCAGTGTTTATTTCGCTGGGATATTTAGTTTATCATTCATTTTATTTTTTATGACCAAATGTAATTGATCGAAGCTTTCAGGGTTGAGAGAAAAAAGGCAGTGAGTGCATTTTCTCGAATGGAGTTGTGTTTAAGAGTTAGGTCCATAACTCTACCCTGGAGTAACTAATTGGTTTGAGTAGTTACACAAAACCAACATGTAGGAAGTGTGGATTACCACAGACTGGATGGCTTATAAACAAAAGAAATTTATTTGTTATGGTCCTGGAGCCTGGGAAGTCCAAGATCAAGGAGTTGGCAGATGCAGTGTCTGGAGAGAGTCCGCTTCCAAGATGACCATCTCTTTGCTGTAACCTCATGTGGTGGAAGGGGCAAGGGAGATTTCTTGGACGCTTTTTCTAAGGGCTCTACTCTCATGACTTAACCACTCCAGAGGTCCCACCTCCTAATACCACCTTGGAGGTTAGTTTTCAACACATGCATTTTGGAGGGACATAAACATTCAGATCATAGCATTGTGTGCACATATAATACATACAAATAAATGTTCTATTTTTGGTACACTTGATGTTTATATGAATGCATAATGGTGATAAAAACTTAAGTGACATTCTAAAATCCATTTCTACTTATATTTTGTGATAAAATTAATATTCATTTATGTTATTACAATTAGACACATTTCTAAGGATTTGGTGGATAGCTGAGATAGCCTATAAACTGTGAATAGCAAGGCAAGAGTGAGGAAGTATAATATATACATTTACCTTTTTCATATTGGGTAGGAAATAGACTTGATACATTTCTCTTTCATTTTCATAACCTAAAGGATAGTAAGCATTGGCACAGATTGACCAAGGGATGGTGATGAGGAAGTGAAGGGAAAGAGCATGATTATTGAATTCACAATTGGTCTAGGGCCCAGGGGATGATATGAAGGAGTGCAATAGAAAACACAACGCTGACCTAATCTAAGATCCCGCCCAAAGAAGTGAGATTTACAAGGCAATGAATAGACAGACTGAAACTCCCTTTGGAGTAGAGATGCAAGACTAATTATAGAAAGAAGCATACTTCTGACAACTTTGGCAGCTCTAAGTGAAACAGGCCTGATGGACTCAGTAAGTATCAGCTTGGTTTTCCAAATGCATTGTGTGTTGGATGGAGTGACTGAGTTCAATTACTCTTACAAGGAACTTAATCTCTTAGAGTTTTCCTTAGATATTAGACAAAAATAATCCAAAGAGTTTGGAAGAATATATTGAGTGAACTGCAAGGGATTTAGCATTGTGGTAAGTAAAGTAGGTATAAGAAATTATAAAAAGTGAGCTGTATCAAGGAACGTGATTTAATGTTTTGAATCAGACTGCCGACAGGGTTTAAGCCCCACCTCTCCCTCTTCCCCATGCACCCACATTTGTACAGGCAAATAAGAAAGGGTGGTGCTCTCTCTTTTGGTACCAGAGGGACATGGAACTCATTCAAGCCCATGTCCATGAGGGAGCTCTCACCATGTCCTCAACCTTAACCTTAACAAAAACAACCCTGGTCAGCTCCTCTCTTTGTTCTGGCTAGAGCCATTTGACCTGAATGAGAGGTCTGTCCTGCTCTCCACAGACCCCAATCACACAATTAACAAATCTTTTCATACCTCTTTGTGTGTGTGTGTGTGTGTGTGTGTGTGTGTGTGTGTGTGTGGTGTCATCAGCCTTGACATCTGAGCCAAACCTTAGGAGGGGATCCAATCTGATTTTGAAAGGTGACCATGCTATGGTCCTTATCCTTAGGGAGTTGATTATAAAGTGGGAGATACAGCACCAGCCTAGTCAGAGCTGTAGAGCCACCTGCCAGCTCATGGTAGGCCTTTACTTGTTGCTGTGGAGAATAATTGTGTTTGCAATTGTTAATGTCCTCTGCCCAGATCAGCCCACAAGTAACCAAATGATTTGTTAAGAAATCTCTTTTTATCTCCTACATAGAAGTTGTTTTCAGGGAGGTGTAAGAATGAAGGTGACCTCTGAAAATGGAATCATTATTTCCTTTATAGGGAGTAGAGATTTGGCTGAAAATTGGATTTCCTTATTCTGAAGAAGAGAAAATTTGTATTTTTTGGAAAAGTTTTGAAGTCATATTCTAATGAACTATGATGGGCTCCCTAACAGGAGAGATTAAATGCAAAGGAAGAAATGAAGGCAGAAAGTTCTGGAAAGCTAGAGAAGATGGGAAGACAAGTGGGACATTAACCCAGAGCATGCTAAGATTAAAGAGTGGACCTAATTTGGAGGTTGCTACCTAGCAGGTGTTAGACAAGTGAAGAAAAATAATAAGACTATTCTCAAGGATCAAGGGTGCTTTTTAAGTAGTTGGAACCTATTCTTTTCAGCCCAGCATCACATTCTTCACTGGAATTGAGGTGCTCCATTTGTTCCAAGAATCCCACTGGTTGACCCGTCCCATGAAAGGTGCCTCACAACAAAGTTAAGTATATGGTCACAGAGGACCACTGCACATGCAACATGGTCCTGAAGAGGAGACCCCGGGTCTACACATAAGGAATTAAGGAGCATATTGTTCTACCTGAGAGAGCGCAGAGCAGACCTTGATGGTATAGCTCTACCTTAGTCGTTAAACCACACTTTGTGAGCACTGATGCTTAGAGCATAAACAAAGAGAGTTAGAGAAAAGGAGTTCTTCAGGAAAAAGTTTTATGACAGCCCAGAGGGATATTATGAAAAGTAGAGTGAAAAGAAAGATGAGAGGGTTTTTAGAGGCAGGACTGTTGCTAGCAAAGGCAGGGGGCTGGAATGTGGTAAAAGGGGGGAGGGGGAACTGTGATGAACACAGACTGAAAAAATAAGCAGATTGAGAGCAGAAAGAAATGTTGGTAAAGGAGAGAATGGGTCAAGGAACCAAGAAGAGAAAAAATTGGATTTAATGTTCCTGCCCCCAAAGGGAAACCTTGTTGTTTATTATTCGTATTTGTTTTTTTTTAAATTAAATCTTTATTGTTCAGATTACATTTGTTCCTATTCCCCGCCCCCATAACTCCCCTCCTTCCAGTTCCCGCCCCACCCTCCGCCCTCACTCCCCACCCACTGTCCTCATCCATAGGTGCACGATTTTTGTCCAGTCTCTTCCCGCATCTCCCATTCCCCTTCCCCCCCCAAGAATAGTCAGTCCATTCCCTTTCTATGTCCCTGATTCATTATAATCACCAGTTCATTCTGTACATCAGATTATTTATTCACTTGATTCTTAGATTCACTTGTTGATAGATGCATGTTTGTTGTTCACAATTTGTATCTTTACCTTTTTTTCTTCCTTTTCTTAAAGGATACCCTTCAGCATTTCGTATAATACTGGTTTAGTGGTGATGAACTCCTTTAGCTTTTCCTTATCTGTGAAGCTCTTTATCTGACCTTCAATTCTGAATGATAGCTTTGCTGGATAAAGTAATCTTGGTTGTAGGTTCTTGGTATTCAGCACTTTGAATATTTCTTGCCATTCCCTTCTGGCCTGCAAAGTTTCTGTTGAGAAATCAGCTGACAGTCGTATGGGTATTCCCTTGTAGGTAATTGAGTCTCTTTCTCTTGCTGCTTTTAAGATTCTCTCTTTGTCTTTTGCTCTTGGCATTTTAATGATGATGTGTCTTGGTGTGGTCCTCTTTGGATTCCTTTTGTTTGGGGTTCTCTGCGCTTCTTGGACCTGTAAGTCCATTTCTTTCACCAGGTGGGGGAAGTTTTCTGCCATTATTTCTTCAAATAGGTTTTCAATATCTTGCTGTCTCTCATCTTCTGGCACTCCTATTATTCTGATATTAGTCCGCTTGAAGCTGTCCCAGAGGCTCCTTACACTATCTTCACACTTTCAGATTCTTTTTTCATTTTGCTTTTCCAGTTGGGTGTTTTTTGCTTTCAAATCTTTGGTTTGATTCTTGTGCTCCTCTGGTCTGCTATTGGGTATAATATTCTTTATTTCAGTCCGTGTATGCTTACTTTCTAATTTCTTTATCGTAGCATCGAGGGTCTCATTAGTTTTCGTGAGGCTCTGCTCAAGTTTATTGCAAGCCCTCAAAATTGCGATTTTTAGCTCCATATCCTCCATTTCTGTCATGTTTTTTTGTCTCCGCATCTTTTATGCTTTCTTGGTGCACCCCCTTGTGGTCTTTGTGCACAGTCTTGTTCTAGTTAAGCCTTAATTGTTGTAGTTAACACTAGAGGGATTTGACCACCAGGCCGACTGGCTGTGAGAATCAGCTGTGGGAAAACTTCAGTCCTCTGGGGAGGTGCTAATCTAGCCTTTGCCTGAGGCGATCTGGCAAATGGCTCTGCACAGGGCTTGGGCGGGACGGGCTCAACAGGGCGGGTGGAGGAAGCAGCTATGGCTGCTCTCAGTCCGTCCCCAGGGGCTCCGCCTCTCTGTCCCAGCAACCGCTGCAAACCTCGGAGGGACCGTAGCCAGACAGTCCCGCTTCTCCCGTTTGAGTCTGGGTCCCTAGAGACTCGCCCGGATCTGTAGCCCAGAGTCTGAGACTCCCTCCTGATTGAAAACGACAACCGCACCCTCAGCCACCAGCCCGCTTTGCGTGCGCACCACCGTACCTTTAAATTTTCCACACTGCGCCTCTTCTGAGCCTCGTAATGCTGTTGTTTTTCCTTCTAGTTGAAGAGTCTCTCCTCAGCCAGCCTTCCTGTGGTTCTGGTTGATGTCCGTTCTGTCTTTTAGTTGTATTTTTGAAGTGGTGGTTTGCGGCAGCAGTCTCCGGTGTTTACCTATGCCGCCATCTTCGATTCTCCCTATTATTCGTATTTGTATGTGTTTGTAGAATTTATGCCATTCTTTTAGGTTTCTGTATCCCACTTAGTGTATTCCATGAGCAAAAGACATATTCGTGTGCTGACTGGATATAAACTCTTGATGACCGTGATGTGGTGTGTGGGTCTTTAGGTTACTTGTCAGGTAATTCATGACCCTATTTGATATCTGTGTCATCGCATAAAGAGTCTGGTTTTGAATTTACAAAAAGAAGAGATTTGCTTGAACTTGAAGAAGTTTTATAGAAAGCAGGTTATAAAAAATACTGAAAATTGGCCAGAAATGTGTATTTTTTGATGTGTAGCAAGTTGCCCAGGTGTGGAATCTGAAATCTTACTACCTGCAGGACCCTAGACCATTCCAAGGGGTCAATGCAAACCGAAGCACACACAGAAACCTTTCACATGGCTTCTTTCAAACCTAGGACACCTGGGAACCCAAGAAGAAATGTAACATGTGCCTTTATCAAATAGAAACCCACAATAAAAAGTGCATAGGATATACGATCCACCATGGAGAGTCAATAGATGCTTCTCATGGGGGATTTCAATCCCACATGACATAAGACACTAAAATAATCTAGACAAATAAAAAAATAGACATGATCACAATGATATTACTTAATTTATTTGAATTTCAAACACAGGCAAACTAACGTATGGGGTAAGACATCAGGATAAAGACTATCTTTGGGGCAGGGAGAGTGGGCTGTAACTCAGAAATACATAGAGGCATCTGAGACACTGGTAAGCTCATATTTCTTTAAAAAAATATATTTCTTTATCGATTCCAGAGAGGAAGGGAGAAGGAGAGAGAGAGAGAAACATCAATGATGAGAAAGAATCATTGATCGGCTGCCTCCACACCTCCCCTACTGGGGATCCAGCCTGCAACCCAGGCATGTGCCCTTGGCCAGAATTGAACCTGTGACCCTTCAGTCCACAGGCTGATGCTCTATCCACTAAGCCAAGCTGGCTAGGGCATCATATTTCTTGATATGGGTGCTGATTTTCCACTTTAAAAATATTTGTAAAAATGTGTTGAGCTACACAATTATGATTTGTGCTGTTTTTATATGTTTGTATGTATGGATAAAGTAGTTTAATTTTTTAAAAAGGAATATAAGCAAAAAGGCATTTTCAGATCTTCGCAACTTAAGAAAGTTTACTTTGAAAGAACTCCAAAATTTATTCTGAAAGAACTGTTAAACCATGTACTTTGGTGGGAAGAAATCTGAACCCATGAAGTTTGTAACTTTTGACCACCCTTTCCCATTTCCCCCATGCCCTACTCCCCACTTCTGGCAACCATAAATCTGATCTCTTTTCCTATGAGCTTGATTTTTTTTTTAGATTCCACATATAAGTGAGATCACATAGTACTTGTCTTTCTCTGTCTGACTTATTTCACTTAGCATAATACCCTCAAGGTCCATCCATTCTCAAAAATGGCAGGATTTCCTTTTTTATGGCTGAGTAGTATGCCATTGTACAGGTGTATACCACTTTTTCTTTATCTAGCCATCTGTTGATGGAAACTTAGGCTGTCTTATTTCTTATTATTGAGTCATATCCTCCTTACCTCTCCTCATTCCTTTTTTCATGGAGTAGAGAACAAAGCCTGGATTGTGGAAACAGGCAGACCTGAGTCAACCCTGATTCTGTTTTATAAATTCAACATTATCGAACACCAACTATATCCCAGACACAAATGTAGATACTTGGGGAGCTTATTTAATGCCTGTGTCTCAGGTTTCTCATAAATTATTATGCTGGTTCCCCAGATATCTGAACAGCATTTAACACTAGTAGGTCCTAAAATTTAAGCTAACTGCAAAGGTTATATCTCCTGTGTTAGCCAAGGTTAAATAAAATAATGCAGATACAACATTTAACATAACAAAGAGACAATACTAAGAAATGCCAATTACTGTCTTATTTCCTGGGAAGATATAGTCTGAAAAATTTGATTGGCATTCTTTTTATTTTTTTTTCCATTATTCCCAATAGATTAAAAACAAAACGAAACAGCCTGTATAGTCATATAGATAGAGTTAATCAGATTGGAGGAAAATGATATAGGCTAAAACGGATTTGAAAAAGAAAAAAGTCATCCTCACCAGGCTCACCTTTGCAAACACAAGGCTGAAACTCTCACCTGCCCCCCAGAGATCTCTGCAGTGCGGGAGGGATGGAGCAGGGGCTCCCTGCTGCCCCTGGAGGCAGAACTCTCTGCTGTAGGTATCAATTAGGTTGGGGAGAATCATCATACTTGTAAATGACATTCCAACAAAAGGTCATGGGATCTATCAGGCCCTCATTGACTTGGGGAGGTCAGACCTGATTTATTGATATTAGAAAGCAATACAGTGCTCCACTCTGCTTTGTAAGGAAACTGAGGGGTCAAGAAAATGTGACTGAGCTGGGTGGAGCCCAGGCAAGCCAAACAGAAGTTGGGTGATGAGCCTCTCCAGTTGCAAATTCCCATACCAGCTGGGAGGTTTTCTTCTGTCCTTTTTAAAAAACTGTAACTAAGTAACCACATCACAAAGTGATAACATAAGCAGAATCATTACAAGAAACCAGGGGACTGGATCCTACTACAGAAGGAACAGAGGAAACAACATAAGAAAGAATTGTCAACATGTGTTGTTACTCAGGCCAGAAGCCTTGGCTGTTGGATGCAGTGACATTCCAGGGTCAGAGTGGATGCTCAGGTCAAAGACAGCCCATTTCCCATACATGGAGCTGGGACAGCAGGTTAGTGAGGGGTTGAGATCTAGTCTCTACCACATATAACAGTGTGCCCCTTGGCAAGCTACTTAACTCTGTCTAAACTTCAGTTTCACCATTGGTAAATTAGGATCATACAATAACCCACAATTGAGAGAGTTATTGGGATAGAGAAAATGTAGTGAAGAACTAAGCACAATGAGTGGCAAAGAGAAAGAAAGCAGTACTATGAGTTATCTGTAATATTATTCAGATGACTAAGTTCTAGACACTAACTTTAGTAACTTCCTGGTTATAAGATTTAACCCAAAGAAATGGTCTCGGTTTGAATATCAGTCCTAACTTGTTAAAAACAGTCACTAGGAATCATTTTGTATTTATGTTGCACTTTAACTCAGCTGTCTTTGGACACATCATGACTATAGTTGTGACTGTGAAGGCAGAAATGACTCACCCGACTGAATTAAGAAAATGGATCGGGAGAAGGATGGTGTGTCGACTATTGATGACTAACAAATTGTGACTTACTTAACAGCTTAAAACAACACACATCTATTATCTCTCCGTCTCTTTGTGTCAGAGTCTGGTATGTTTTAGCTGGTTCCTCTGCTCGGAGTCTCACCAAGTTGCAATCAAGGTGTCAGCCAGGCCTGGGGTCTCACCTGAGGTTGGGCTCTTCTTTCGGGCTCACTGGCTGCTGTCAGACTTCAGTTCCTTGTGGTTGTAAGACTGATGTGCTCAACTGCCAATGTTCCTACCCTGTGGACCACCTAGGATGGTCATTTTCTATTGAAGACAAAAAGGACAACAGGAAAGCATCTCCTGCTGCTTCAGATCTCGCTGACTTCTATCTCTGACTTTAGAACCTTTTTTAGAACGGTCCACCTGTTTTCGTGAGGCACACATTATGGAGAGGGTCTTCTGCTGAGCATGCACACCAAGGCATGGGGATTTTTTGTTGTGGGGGGGGGCATGGCATTTTAGAATTCTGCCTAATGCAGAAGGCAAATAAAAATCCATTAAATTATTGCCTATTTGCTTAGTTTTTATTTGTTTTAATCCTCACTCGAGGATATTTTTCCATTGATTTTTAGAGAGAGTGGAAGAGAGAGGGAAAGACAGAGATAAATATCAACGTGAGAGAAACACATTGATTGGTTGCCTCCTGCACCCGCCCTGACCAGGGCCGGGAGGAGCCTGAAACCAAGGTAGGTGCCCTTGACTGAAATCGAACCCGGGACCCTTTGGTCTGCAGCCTGATGTTCTATCTACTGAGCCAAACTGGCTAAGGCTCACATTTGCTTATTTTAAAGCAATAGTGGACAGATAGAGCTTCACTGACAAGAAGTCATGTTTGGTCTCTCAACTGATTTTCTTTCATTCTCAGGATAAGATCTCTCCCTGTGCTATGGCTACATAAGGTGGGAAAAGGCACTCAGATTGCACTTGCAAGGGAATGAGGAAGCAACCACTATAGCCACATATGCCAAAATATCTTACGCAAGATCTGTTTTCCTGATTGCACATGAATCCTTCTTTGCAGTCCTATTTCTAACACATCCAAAGAACACCATCCCAGTTCACCTAGAGCAGCGGTTCTCAACCTGTGGGTCGAGACCCCTTTGGGGGTCGAACAACCCTTTCACAGGGGTCGCCTAAGACCATCAGAAAACACATATATAATTACATATTGTTTTTGTGATTAATCACTATGCTTTAATTATGTTCAATTTGTAACAATGAAATTGGGGGTCACCACAACACGAGGAACTGTATTACAGGGTCACGGCATTAGGAAGGTTGAGAACCACTGACCCAGAGGGACAAAATGTAATTGGCCTAATTTAGTAGGCAAGTCTCCAGTTGTGTGGTCTCATTCATTATGCCTTAACTTAGAACTCTATTCCTCTTCTCACTTTTCCTCCTGCAGTCTAAAAGGTATGCATCTATGCATGACCCCATTCTCCCCATTGATAGAGCGGCTTCAACTCAGCCCCAGTCTAAATTATTACCAAGCCTCCAGTTTGACATGTTGATCTACCCAGACTCCTTGCCGAGGCTGCCTAATAGCAAACCCCATGATAACAGGGGATAAGTCATGTCACCTTCCCATTCCTGGAAACGAGGGAGTCTTAGCCAGTGTTTCCCCAGCGCTTGTCAGATTTATTGTTCAGATTCTGGGTGAAAATGCATGAATGATATGAACATAGTGAAAACTCTAAATCTATGTGAGAGCCCTGTTCGGAGCTTTAGCCAATGATCCAGGATTCATTATGCAATGGTTTGATTTTTTTCAATGCTTCTTTTGATCAGTTTTCAGCCTTTTCAGGTATTTCTAGATATTCCTTCCTATAACTTTCTCATTTTGGAGTATTGATTTGAGGTGTTGATGCTGGTGACAACACATGAACACACACACACACACACAGAAACTACTGTATATATATTGATTAGATAAAAGTTCAAATTTGTGGTATAACTATTGGACTCCTGCCATGAACACCCATAACACTGTCTTTCACCTTTAGTGTACCTATCATGGATTGTAATTCTTATATTTATGTGATTCTTTGATTATGTACCCTTCCCCCCACCCCTATCCTCTACCAGGGCAGGACCTGAGTGTATTTTGGTCACTATTGCATCTCCATTGTTCTCCATTGTGATTATCTTAGAGTATAAGGTTAATATGCATGTGTGGAAGGATTGAGTGATTAAATAGATGAATGGATGTTAACCTTAAATGCATTATATATTCAAGATTCCCAATATAGTGACATTATTTAACTCCTCAATATTAGAACACATCCAAACTGCAGTCTGCCTACCTTCAAGGAGTTAGAAATGGCCCAAAATTACAAATTAAAATTTACCCATTGTGCTATTACTTAGAAATGATAACTATTACATTTGATGTATATACTTCTACCCTTTGTAGTCATTATTGCACAAAATTGAATGTGCATGATATTTATTAGCTTGCTCTTTCACTGGATATATTGTGGACATTTTCTAAGAAATATTGTCCTTAACTCAATGTATCATATTGTCTGACATTCCATCATAGAGATGAAGAATAACTTCTGTAACCCACCCTCTATTTTCTTGCACGTGAAATTTCTTTCTAAAATTTTAGGGTCCCTGACATATCATGATGTACTGCTGGATGGAAGGGCTCATTCCATGGTGTCCCCTTTGACTGTGCCTTCTACCTCACCCTCCTATTAACATCGAGTTTCAGCATTCTAAGACAATTTATAAAGTATTAGGTGAAAACAATATATCTTCTAATTTAATGTTTTTTTTCCCTTAGGTTATTAGGGTGGTTGATCACTGTGATGGTCTGTTTGATTTGTATGTCAACATGACCAGGCTATAGTCCCTAGTAATTCAATCAAACACTGGTCTAAGTGATGCTGTGCAAGGTACTTGGTTGATTTTACTAAGCTACATTGTCCTGGATAACCCGGGAGGCCTGATCTCACCACGGAAAGACCTTAAGAGCAGAGCTAGGTCTCCCTGGTGAAGAAGAAATCCCCCTTGTGGACATCGGCCTCTGCAGGTGCCCCAGTTCCAGCCCTTCTCAGTGTCCTGGCCAGTGGATTCTAGACTCGCCTAACCAGCTGCCAGTCACCTAGCTAACTCCTTGCAATAAATCTCTCCCTATATACCTCCTCTGTTTGGACTCTGACTCATACCAACAGTTTTTCATGTTTTAATTTTGTGAGTTGCCCATTTTTTCACTTGCCCATATTCCTACTGGTGGATGTTTTAATTTATTATTAGTGGGATAAGCTCCTTAATAGGTAAGTTAATCCTTCCCCTGTTTTCATATTTGGCAGCACTGGTTCTTTTTCAGAAATTGACTAATCCATGTGTAGTACTTCATTAATGTCAGAAATATCTCAAAGGGAAATTTATTGGAAGGAAAGTAGATTTATAAAAAATCTGGGAGCTTTCATATCTTTATAATATTGTTTCTCCATCCAACAAGAATAATGTGGTAGAGAGAATAATGCCCCCCTGCCCCCCGCCAACATGTCCACCCTTTAATCTCTGAAATCTATGACTATTATGACCTTGCATAGTAAGAAGTTTGCAGCCCTGGCCAATATTCTCAGTGGTTAGAGCTATGCACCCAAGGGTCATGGGTTCAATTTCTAGTCAAGGGCATCTACCTGGATTGCAAGATCCATACCCCAGCCTGGGTTGAGGGTGAGTGCAGGAGGCAACCAGTCAATGTATCTCTCTCATATCAATATCTCTCTCTCCCCCCCTTCCACTATCTCTAAAAATCAATGGAAAAAATCATATCTTTGGGTGAGGATTGACAAAGAAGAAAAGAAGTGTGCATATGCGAGTAAGTGAAGGCTCTTGAGATGGGAGATTATCCTGGATTATCCAGGTGGATCCAATGTAACCACAGAGATCCTTGTAAGAAAAAAAAATCAATCTTTAATTGGATTTTCCATGACTTGGAATTAAATGATTCTCTATGGGCACAGTTCTTAATGTGGATTTATGTAGCATCTCAATTTTAGCTGAATAATATTTTTTAAAATGACTCATCAAATGCTCAAAGTTGATTGTCAGCTTTACCATTTATCTCTTCTTTATCTGAAAACTACACAATTCGATGTACTTTCTTCTGAAAACAAATATTGGCATCTTAATTCAGGTATCATGACACACCAGGAAGCCAGATATCCAACAGCCAAAATGCCTGGAGGAAAATAAATATTCACAAAGACCAGAAGAGAAAAGAGTCACTCCAAGGAAGTCAGGGATTTTGTCACTTGGCCTGACAACCTGTTTTTCTGTAAAGAAGCCATAGGCAAAAACACATATGTCATAAGCATTGCACAGCAGTCAGGAGCAGTGGAAGAAATTTGAAAATAATGTCTTCATGTCTGGCCAAGATAAGCAGAACTGTTGAAATAAAATACTAGGAACTGACAGAGGAAGGTAGAAGGCTGCTGTTTCATGCAATAATTAAGAACAGGAGAGCATAGAATCAAGGAAACAAGTGTCTGTCATTCTACAATAGTGACCTGGCCTTCACAGATGTTTCTCTTTGAAAGTGGAAAGATAACATTCTAAAGATAGGAATCAGTAGGAAGCATGTGTAACTGTATTTATGGTTAAATGGCAATTTTTAATATTTAGGAGACATTCTAGTTCACCTCCCCCCGCCCCGTTTTAAATAGCATAGACTCTATGGGGGTGGGGGATGGACATTATAGAAATTAAACAAAACAAAACAAGAAAATAGAAAACCAACCACTTGATCACTTAGAATCTTACAACCCCAATAAATAAACTACTTTCATTCTATTGATTAGCATGTCTGGTTTTGCCACATACTTTTAACAAAATTGATAATATTAGTAATAATAATAGCTAACATTTATTGGAAGCTTCAATACACAAAGTGTTACCAGTTGAGTATCCCCTAAATTCATATGTTGGTGTCCTAAACCTCAATAGGACTTATTTGGAGATAGGGTCTTTACAGAGGTAATCAAGTTCATTCAAGGTCATTAGGTAGACCTAATCCAATGTGACCGGTATCCTTAAAAAAAGCAAAAGATGGGGACAGTCATACACACTAAGAGTATCATGCAAATGCAGATGAAGTTTGAGATCTGGGTGATGCTTCTAGCAGACAAGGAGCACCAAGGATCGCCATCAACTCCTAGAAGCCACGGGAGAGGCACAGAAATGATTCTTTCTCACAGCCCTCAGAGGAATCAACTCTCCAGCACATGATCTCAAACTCTAGCTTCCAGAACTGTGAGCCAATAAATGTCTGTTGCTGAAGCAACTCACTTTGTGGTACTTAGTTGGAGTGTTCAAGCACTGAGCACTGTGTTAAATAAAGTGCATGCAACAATTCATTAGATACAAAAGAAACCCTGTGTGAGGTAGTTTCTCATCTTATCCCCATTTCACAGGTGAGAAAGACACGGACTTAAAGAGATGAAATATCTGGAAAAGGTGCACATGACTCGTAGGTGGGAAGCTGGGGATGTCTCTCCAGGTGGGTCAGATTCAGAGGGCCAGGATCATATCTTGTTTGGCTTCACACGACAGTTTATGTCTGCTCCTCTCAACCCGGCATCTGCCACATTCTCACAATATACTTACTGGATAACTAGAGTTCAATAATTCTCATGTAAATTGAATGATAGCACAGATAACACTCAACATTTTATTACAGGGATGTTCCATATTCCTACATAGTTTTTATAATATTTGTTTTTAAAGGCTGTACAAAATTCTATGAATTCATGTTACTGTCATTCTCCTATTGTTAGATTTATGTTGATTCCAAAGTTTTACTGTTATAAATAACATCATGGTGGGCAGCTTCATGCCCAGATATTTTCCTTTTTTTTTAGACAGAGTGTTCCTTATTTCCTTATGGTAAGTAATCAAGTTTATGAACATTTCTACAGCTATGAACATTTATGAACATTTGATAAGGTGCATTATCAAAGTACCTTCTAAAAGACTTCTGCAAATGAACTTTATTGATAGACATTCATAAATGTAGAGATTTCTCAATATTTACATCAGTATTGGGTTAAAATTCACAGTAATCTTTAAACCCAGTTAGGTCTTAATTGTTTTGAATTTGATCATTTTTATTTAAAATCTACTTTAACAAGTATAATTGCGCTCATTCTCATTCTTTATTAAAAATGTAAATTAATTTTGAACTGCCAATGACAAAACTAGTTTTAAATCCTGAGGTTAGTTACATAAAAAATGAAAACACCAATTAAATGAGGTTAGCAGCTGATAAAATGTATGAAACTAAGGTCATATGGATCATATGAAAGTAGCATACCAATACAGTTAAAATATGATTAATGAAAATGGATACAACTAAAAAATACATCACAAATTGACCAAATGACAGTATGTAGTGGCCAGTTGGAATTTCATAAAACTAACAAAGGTAAGTTGCAATGTGTCTCAGAATTGTAATATGAAAAACACATACACACAGCCCTACTGAGAATTAGGTCTAAAGGAAATTAAATACTTAAAATGTGAACTAAGATTAACTGGAAAAGAAAGAGTAGTCTAGAGATGTCATTTCCCGCCCCCCTCCCGTCCCCCTCCCAACCTTAAGATGTAGAATTCAGTTTACATTTGGAAGTTAAAAGTTAGCTTTTTGGCCACACCAGATTTCCTGTCTGTGACCTATTACAGTCAGCTCAACCAAAAAGCATAAATTACAAAAGCTGGGCCTATGCTATGTATTATCTGAGTAAATGCACTAAAAAAAGTAAGATTTTCCTCTTCACACTTACTAAGTGGCCATTGAAGGCTATGGAGTGGGGGGTGGAGAGAAGGGAGGGGGAGGCAGAAGGCAGGAGAGGACATATGGAAAGAAAGAAAAATCAAGAGAAAGAGAAGGGGATTAAATGGAGAGATAGGGAACAGAAAGGTGGTCCGGACAAAAGGAGGGATATGGGAGATAGGGAAGGAGAGGAGGGGGGGAAAGAAGGAAGAAAGCAATTTACGACATATAAGACAGACACATAAATATTGTTGGCACAAAATAAAAACTCTTCACTTCAGTACAAATTATTCAATTATTTTTAACAGCCCAGTATTTTAATTGAATTAATTGATGGTGTGCTATGAATGGAAATGAACTAAAACAATAATCGCATTCAAATCAGATATTAATTTTTCTTTAATTAAAAAATGCAACAAGGATTCTTTAAGCAGTAAGTTCGTCTGTGATGGTTCGGAGCCCTGGATTTCTCTGCACTGGGGACCAGCGTTGGCCTATGCAGGCCTTGGTGCCTTTGCAACTGCTGCGCGGCCTGCAGACTTCATGAGCTAAAGGCAGAAACCAGCGCAGCACTGCATCCATTTCAAAACATTTCAAATGTTCCTAATATTCCTTAGACTGAGCTAGTTCTTGTCCACACTTTAAGAAAGATTATCCTTAAAAACGAAATGCTTTCCTCTCCTGCTGTGATAATGGAAACACTAAACTGAGCTTGGCCAAAGTTTCCAAGATTTATTTTCCCCCCCTTGGCATCACAATAAATGATTAGGCAGAAACCAAACAGTGGGATCTCCAGCCAGTGAAAACCAGTCTTGGCTCTCCATGGCAATGGCTTCGGCTAACACCGCAGAGCTCATCTGGGCTGTAGTATTTATAGACTCTGCCCAGAGAGACCGTAGATATAAATATTTGAATATCTTTTATTTAGCAGTAATGTCTATTCTAATGTTGGTTTTTGTCTTTTCCAGTAATTGGTGTGGATGCCCATAAGAACTGAATTAATTGCATGAGCAAACTTATTAGATTGTTTGCTCCTTGTAGCCCAAGTTGGGGAAATGAAATGAGGCTAGTGGATAAAAAAGGTGTTTATCAGTCCATTTCTTTATTCTTCCAACCACTTACCTAATTCTTTCTTTTATCAAACTACTGTTCTATGTATCAAGCACCACTTAAATTGAGTGGTAAATCTATTCATCGCCACAAGGATGCTGGGAGTCATCAGCAATAACAGAAAGTTGTCTCAAGCAGTAAGTATTGTTATGGCTCAAGAGCTACAGGCCACCTGGGCTGCTTGCTGCTCCCACTGGGGCCCATTCACACACCTGCCATCAGCCACAGATTGGTGGGCAGCTCAGCTACTCTCTACGGGGCTCCCTCCCACATTTGGGGATGGTGGGCTGTCAGCTAGTCTTGGGTAGCCTCACCTGGGACAGCTGGGATCAGACCCTTTGCATGTGGTCTTTCATACTCAGTCCCTGGGGACACCTTTCCATGACTCTGGGCCCAGGTGCTTAGTTGTAGATGAGATTACCTGATTTGGGCCTTGCCAATCACAGCATTTCCCTGGGATTATTTTATGGGTTATTTCCCCAAAACCTATGAAAAATTAAAGGATACATGTATCAAGCATGACCGTTGCAGGTACGCCTGGTTGTCTGAGTTTAAGAGAATCCATCTGGAGTGAGCGATTTGCATGAGCATCCTGTTTTCTAGGCAACAAGGACACCTTTCGACATTGGATTGTGTCTCCATTGGAAACAACGGTACTAGTTCAATGAGTGTCCATGGCACATCTAGATGCCTCTGTCATCCCCACTTTCTATTTCTCCTGCGCTTTGACAGTGTAATTGACTCACAATTATAAAATAAAAGTCTATGAGCCCTTTTTATGCTTTTCCAGTTGAAGGGGGAGGGAATTAGGTTTAAGTGAGGTTGGTTCTCTAAATGACACCCCCAGATCCAGCAGACAGCATACACACATCTTATTATCTTCTTGTAGAAAACATATGCATAAAATCATTTAATAAAAGAAGCTGCACATCGAAAGCTTTCAAAACAAAGTTGATAAAGATAGGACGTGACAGATCCCCCCCTTTGTTTCTTAGATCTGCAGTTGTGTCTGATTCTCAGGACATGGGCTAATAAGTAAGTTTTTTTACAGGGGTTGAAGCAGGCAGGGGGAGCAAGGAGAAAACATCTGACAACTTTAATCTTTCTCAACATTTTCCCAAGAGATAATGCGACGGGCCTGGGAAGAAGTTGTATAACTTGAATGTACAAAGTTGCATACTGTACCAGTTTCTAAAGATTGATCTGTAGGTGTCCTCCATCCCCACCAATTATGCTGGTTATTAGAGAAATAACAAAGGACCAACATTAGAATGATGCTTTTAAAATTACCTGCTTTTTGTAAAATGTGTTTCCCAAATTAGCTTGGAAAATGTGGCTTGCAACAGCTTTAAGAACATATTAATGGGAGGAAATTAGGCAGCTAAACAAGGACAATAATGGGCTTTTTAGACAATAATCTTGCATTTAATTGCAGACAACTTTAACTGCAGTCAACATAAACAGCTTGAAAGGCAAAAGCCTTGAGGTATTATCCGACTCTTGAGGTTTTCACAGCCCAGAGGGAATGGGAATGCTGGCAATGATGTGATTGATTCATCAGTGTGGACACTTCCATATACAATTCAAGGTTCAAAGATAATTAATTTGTGTTATTTGCCATTGAGGAACTCAACTGTTGAGTCACTTACAATGATGAAATTAACAGAAAAATTGTCTAACGTTCCCTTCACTTTTTGTAAAATTGACAATAATAAAACTTTTCCCCATGGCACCCTCTTCCAACTGGTTTGTTGGTAAACACAGTTTAAGAGATTTCACTGATTCAGCCAAAAATGTATTGAAACATTTCCACACAGGACCAATGATACGGGCTTATAAATATGGACAGAGTGTTGTATGTAGTATATGATTGATCAGATCAAAGACACTGCCAGTTATGATGTTGCAAAATGGATGGGTAACTGTAAAATTACATATGAGTTGAAATTTTCAAATTAAGGACTTTTCCATTAAAGACTTTAAGGTTCTGCTTTAAAAATTTATTTACAGGGTACGATTCCAAGTAATACCTCAAGGTTAAAAGGATATATGTCAAAATGTAAAGATGCTTATGAGAAAGAATGATGTGAAACTTTAATTCTATATAACTTATGTTTTCTCCTTAAATAGAGGCAGTGGAATGGGTGGAGGTTTTTTAAGAAAATACTCCCTGTGTAAAGTCAGATTCAAGTTGTGCAAATTATTAGCACCACAGCTTGCCACAAGAATACTGACGAGAGCCATTATTAAACACCTAGGGAGTACTCTGCACACGTTCTTTATAATCCTCAAAACGACCTGGCAAGATGACATGGATTGACTCCTGTCACTTTTAATAAATTGCCAGGACTTGGACAGATTATGGAATTGGTCATGATCACCTTGCTCATACCTGGAGAAACACTTTTTGCACCTGTGTTTGTCAATTTCTGAAGCCCACATGTTCGTAGTCAGGCTTCTATTTTTCTTCCGGAAGTGACTTCTGTCAAAATTGAAGTCTGTTGAAATGGATATAAACCAACATGATACATTCACTTAGTAATTGAACTAGGATTTGATTTATTTGTGTCCTGTTAGTGGTTTGGCAATGGGCAAATCCATGTCCCCACAGTTCCAAGGTACCTGTTCACTTCTTCCCAGCCCCTCTCTACTGGCTAAAATTTTAAAAATAAAATACACCTGTTATATTTTATATCTACTTTTTAATAAATGACATATTATGCTATATTTTATATTAATGAATACAGACTTGGCTGCTGAATTCTTTCAGATAATGTTTTGGATCCTTATTGATATAATAATATTATTTTATTACTTTATTTTCTGCCTATTTATATGCTGAATTAAAATGATATTTTTTCTACTATTGGGTTATTCTCAAATATTTGAACTAAAACCCACTTGGTTCAGTGTATTATTTTGATATGTAAGGGGAATCTTATTTGTTGGCACTTGGTGATTTTCAAATCAATATTCACAAGTTTGGTTTATAAGTCTGTTTTCAGTGCTTAGGTATTTGTCCTAGTGGTTTTGTAAAAAAAATTAGAAAGCATTAATTCTAACTTTACACTTTAGGACAATTTAAAAAGCTCCTGAATTATCTGTTTCTTGAAGTTTTGAATGAACTCATGCATGAAATTGTCTGGAACTTTATTGAGAAATAGATCTTTGACATCTTTCTCAATTTCTTGCTTGGTTTTGGGTCTATTCAAATATTCTATCTTTTGTTGAGTCAGTTTGCAGTACAGTACTTTCATAGTTATAGAAAATTCTCTATTCACAGTCTCAAAGTTATTAGCACATTTTGTAGAAATATTCTTTTACAAACCTTTCAATCAGTTCCACTTTTCACACCCTTAAGTTTGTATGTTAATATATTCTTTTTATTAACAAAGTACTTTATCTTTATTCAAAGAACTAATTACTTTATATATTTATCAATTCTCTTTTTTCTATTCTCATACATTAATGTATGCTTTTATACGTATTAACTCAATTTCTCTTTTCAATTGTTTTGTATACTTACTTTTTCTACTTCTTCTCCTTTCCTATAAATAAGTGTATGTTCTTGTATTTATCAATTCTATGTTCTGTTTTTCTTAACTGTTTTTGAGTTCTTTTTCTTATATTTTTACATTGAACATGGTATTCATTTTCAGTCTTTCTATTTGGGGAGAGGGGTGAGGAACATGTTTATAATTCTGCTTCTTTTTTTTTTTTTAGCAAATCTTTAGCCTCAGGCCACACTTAATGAGAATGCCCTCTGTATCATTGTGTTCTAATGACTCAGACATTGTACTTTTGTCTCCATGGCCTAAGAGTTATTCCACATTTAAAAGAAAGTATTTAAAAAACACCCATTGGTTGAGAGATTTGATTTCCTCCATTGTTTTGTCTTTCTGGGTTGTATTGCATTGTTGTTGGGAATAATGGGCGCCTATGTATGTATTATTTCTACTCTGTGGACTTTTGAATTTGCACTAAGGCTGACTTACGGTCAATAGGTGTAAAGAACCTGTGTCTGCTTTTTCTATCTGTCTGGAGGAACGTTGATATTCTATACGTATGGACGATGTTGTTCAGAGGTGTCTGTATTTAACTGCTATTTTATATCTTTGTGATTTGTCAAGGACGGGATGTTATGATGATGCTTCCGACAATGGTATATTCAATGATTTTTTATTCTTGCTATATCTGGAAGGTTTCCTTACGTATTCCAAAGTGTAGGAGTGGTGATGATAAGGTGGTTTAAATGGTACCGGGTGTAGAATAAACAATTTTGAATAACACGGCGAGGAAGTCATTTCCTTTCTTTTGCCATCAGGTTTTGGGGATGATGAAGACACCTCAGTTGGGTGCTGTTAGCACATTTCCATCCCTTTGCCGAGTCTGCTCATTCCATGTGATAACAGAGAAGAGCAGCTGAGGTCAGAATGTTTGACAGAATAGAGGGTTGTGTGGAGAATCTTCTGTTGGCCCTGGCATGCACATCCCACCTCTCTTCCTCTGACCTCTGCCCTGGGAGGTGACTGGTTTGTCTGTGTCATGATCTGTGGATGCTGTGAAGGTAGCAAATGTGGACTTCTGCTCTTAGTTCTAGAGGGCCCAGGGGAGGATCCTATATAATAAAAGCCTAGGTGGCATCATGTGCCACGTCATCACAAGATGGCCACCACAAGATGGCCAGCAGGGGAGGGCAGTTGTGGGTGATCAGGCCATCAGGGGAGGGCAGTTAGGGGCGACCAGGCTGGCAGGGGAGGGCAGTTGGGGCAAGATCAGGCTGGCAGGAGAGCAGTTAAGGGGGTGATCAGGCTGGCAGGCAAGCAAGCAGTTAGGAGCCAGCAGTCCTGGATTGTGAGAGGGTTTAGGACCGATCCCTGTGGGTCTCAGATTGGAGAGGTTGCAGGCTGGGCTGAGGGATGCCCTCCCACCCTCTGTGCATGCATTTTGTGCACCGGGTCTCTTTGAGGATTCCACTGTGAGACAGCAGGTGTCGAGTCCTGTTTCAGGTCACAGAAAATGGCATCCTGAGCAGCCCGCTGGGACGGGGCACACTGGGTGAGTACACGGGCGTGCAGTTTATGAGACATACATGGTGGTCAGAACTGAGTAGCCAGGTCAGGATGAATCCCCAGAGAAGCCTGAAAATAAGAAAGGTTCATCCTTTGCTTGAAGGGACAAGCAAAGTCTTCATTTCCTTTTCTTTGTAATGTTATGATGATGTTTTAAGCACATCAAAAATATGGTGAATGACATAATACATATGGAAACATATTGTTTTTAGAGGGAGCAAGTGTTTTGTGAGCTCCCATTTCCATCTTGAAACTCAAACAATGTGCTCACATATATTCTTCCTAGTTCATCTACATAAATTTTTTGCATTTGCTGTATTTTTAAACAGGTGGCTGTGCGCAAAAATTGTCATCTTCCTTTTCACACATACATACATTCGTATATCATATAATGAACTCATAATTCACTGCATTTGCACCAGCAGCTCTCTCCTTTTACTCCACATCTGTGTGCAAGGGCTCCGTGATGCCTTGTCCTTTTAGTAGTGCTTTCTGGAAAATACTGCTGATGGAAATGTGCTGAAATGCATTTGCTGACTCTGATTCCTCATTTGAGCAATTCCAACGTAACCCTGGTAAATGGCCTCTCGGTCGCAGCTGCGTGGACACAGGAATGACATCTCCTGGTCGTGTTAATCAGAAGTAACTATTCCCTATTCTCACCCGGTGCCCTGAGCGCTCGTCTATGAGCTCAGGCGTTCAGAATTTCATACCCAGTGTTCTCAAACCTCCCTTCTTCCGTGCTTTTCCTTTCCATAAACATCTCCAGAGACTTCCTGTGTATAATGTAACTTTTGAAATCATAATGCTGTATTTTTGAATCTAAGTATATTTCACTTAGTTAAAAATTGTATTTACATAGGACAAGGCAATCTCACTGTTTATATTTCAGATAAAATCAGAAGAGCAAGTGAAAAGCACATTTTTCATCTATCTTCAGTTAAAAGGCCTTTGAAGTAAAGATAGTTTTGCCAAATTAAAAAGAAAAAGAAATAACCAACACATCAGACTACCCAGGTGTGCGTATGTATTAAATAAAATTCATGAGCCAGCATGCAATCTACCAGAAGTCCTTTCAGGCCTGTTTCCAAAAATCCTGTGATTTGCTGAGATCAAACCCAGACTCCTTAAGTCAGTGGGCTGCCGCATATATTATTTATCAGCTCCTTCCCAGGAATGATCAGAGAAGGCTGCTCTCAGTCCTCCTGCCCCTGCCTGGATCCTACTGGCTTCCAAGCCAGTCCTGCTCCAGGACTAAGCTGCAGTTGATTATGACAGATAGCGCTCTCCGCCCTGTTCCGGCCGAGGAGAGGACGGAAGCTCCACAATGCCAGGCACCTTTGCCTTCCTTTCATGCTCCGATGTCAAGGTGTCTGGTCAATGTTGCCAATTTCACAAATCTGACTTCTCTTTTCCTTTCTTTTTGTTTTCTTGTTTAAATGGAAAGAGCAGACTGAGTGGAGTCTTCGAACCCTGAGGTTCCTTGGGTATGCAGGACAGTGGATAGGGTAGGATTTCTATGTCAATGATGCCTATACTTAAACCGTCTTATGCAAACATAAGGACACCTAAATGTGGAGTCTTTTAATTGGCTTTCTTGATGAAGGATGTGACAAGACATAATTGGTTTTTGTTGCTGTTGTCGCTAAAAGGCAATAAAGAAAATCACGCTGAATCCTTAAGCACCAACTTATTAGAATAAACACAACTCCAAGCTTCAGTTCTCCATGAGTTGTTTTTTTTTTTGTTTTTTTTTTTTGAGTGCTTGTGTGAAAAAGCTGGTGGCCAAGGTTCTTTGAGAAACAGTTGTTTAGACACCTGTTCAAGAGAAGAACAAGTAGATAGTAGGATTTGAAACATTAAAAATGTGAAGTATCTCAAAGATATTTGCAGAACAACTTGAATAAAATAAATACTGTTTGGACTGGATTGTGAAGTAAACGACAGCTTTCTGAGGCCCTCCTGCTTCCTCCTTGATGGGTGTTCTCGCTGTGGCTTTCCTGTATGTGTGGTGTGGGCAGGAACGCAGCCCCAAGAGGTCATGGGTGGACTATGACCCCAGGCCCATCTCTACCCTCTGTAGACATGTTGCTGGTATCCTGGGCTATTTTTTGAATTGATTTTCAGAGTATCAGGTACTGTGTGAGATACAGGTGATGCACAAGTGACTATGCCTTCCGATAACTTCAGAATTGATTGAAGGAAGCAGACGTGTGACACATAAAGGCAGTGCAATGGAATAACATGAATAACACGGGTATTGACAAAGAAGAATAGGTATATACTGATAGCATGGGAGTTAGAACACAGAGGAAAAAGTAGTATGTGACACATGTTGGAATTTTGCTGGAAAACTGTTTCCCTGCCAAGTTGTGTTGCTGCTAAGCATTTCTCTGCAAAAACTTTTCACTATCTTATTTTCACCTCGCCTAGCAGTAATGCTCTTCCCTGTCCCCAACTATGTACTCAGAGGTTCTGTATGAATTGTTTCTGAAACTTCCAAGTCTTCCAAGCACATGTAGTTCCTAACTGAAAACCACTGAGACTGTAGACAGGCTCTGTGAGAGCTGTTTCCCAGCTCTGCTCAGCTCAGTTCCACAGCCAAGGGGCTCATGGGAGTGTTTAGAGAACACCAGGGTGCCCATCAATTTATCCTGGAATATTATGCAGCACTTAAAAAGCGTGGGGAAGAGATCTAACATTGCATATTAACATGTTGCCTAGTGGAAACACTGGGACAGTATACATACAGCAGGTAACATTTATGCAAAAATATTAACCAAATATGTGTTACACACACACACACACACACACACACACACACTCAAACTCATGGACTTGAATCTAATCCTATGCTTTAAACCACTTTGCAGTATCATATTTTTTTGGAAGTTGCGGCACTTTTTCTACTACCTTTCTTGGGGGCACTGCCTAGCATAATTACATGTATGCTTATTTTACTTCATGAAACTGTAAATTCTTCCATTCCTATCTGCTGGACATTGAAACTATGAAAAAATCTAGTTTGGGCTTCTAAAATGCCAACTTTTGAAGTCCAACTTAGTCTGACCCTGGTGCTACCCGCCCTTATTAGAACTGGGCAAGTAGCTAAATCCCTTCCAACAACAGCCTGTTCACATGTCTGTGTCTGTGTCTAGCAATAGACGTTGACCTCTATGGTTTCAAATTTATATGGAACGGTGGTTTTGAAAGGAGTACTTCTCATGTGAAACAGTGAGGACTTTCCTGGAATAAGTCAGAGACAAGATATCTGCTACAGTTTATCTTCTGCCGAGTTTCTTCCAGGACATCCATTCATATGTGAGCAGCTGCTCCGTGAGAGATAGTTGGCTAGGCCTGGGTGAGCCAGGATGAATGAATAAACCTGATCCCTATGGCATGGCATTCCATCTCAGGGCTGGTAACACAAATAGCATGAAAACACATACAATCACCAGGTCAAGGAACCTGCACCACTTATTTGACCTATGTCAGCACAGGGAGATATAGGGAAGGTGACTCAGGCAAGGGAAGAGCATGTGGGAGGATTAAGGCACAAGAAAGAACTGGCTTGATTAGGTGCCTAGAGCAGGAAAGGGCCAGGTAATGAATGTTCTGATCTTGAGAGCTATGCTGTAGTCTTGTATTTCTCAACTACTCAACCCTGTAGTGGTAGAACAAAAGCAACCATACATGGTGTGTAAATGAATGAGGTGGCTCTGTGCCAATAAAACTTTATTTGCAAGAACAGGCATTGGGCTGAATTAGGCCTTAGTTTGCCAATGTCTGGACGAGAATGTGCGAAGTAAGTGGTAGTGTGGCTCCACACAGGGGCATGGAGGAAGGAGATGGCCGGAACATGCAAAGTCTTGGAGCCTCCATGATAGAGTGGGCAGGATAAGTCCTGGTCAGGTCCATCTGGGATGGAATGTTCTCTGACACTTACCAGCTTCATGACCTTGGGACAGTAGCTTAACATCTCCCAATTTCCATATCATCAAGGAGATAATCATACCTGCCTGATAGGGCAGTTATGAGAATTAAGTGAGACAACACATATCTGTTAGGTAGTGGACACAGTCAACAAATTCAATACATCTCATTTCCTCTAACCCATGTGAGGGTCTGTGACATCTGGGGCATAGAAAGAAGATATGATGCAGTCAGTGTGGCATTGCCAAACCGCTTCAGGCAGTGCCACCCTCTGGGGCTCAGAGGGCTCCTGAGCCAGCCTTTGGAGAATGGCTCCATAACTCCCGGGAGCTTCTCTAGAGATCAGGGAGGGTCCTGGCTGTACATTTCGCCTTTCATTAACTCCAGAGAAATGAGAGTTGTCCTTAATTGCACAGCATGGCTTTAATGTAATTTCTCTTCCTAGGTTCATTTAGTGATTTTAAAAAATAAATTTCATTTTTAAATGAGTGAGAGCAAAGGGCATTTTATATTCTGTGTCAGAATGGGTCAAACATCATTGCTTCTAATAAGTAAGAATGAGGAAAAACATCCGACCCATTAATGTCATTAAAAGATTATTCTGTTTGTATTCCCCTTTGGGGCATTCCTGCGGAATAGCTGGATAAAGTATGAAGAAATTTTAAAATACTTGATTGGCCCAGCTCGTGTGACTCAGTGGTTGAGTATCGACCTATGAACCAGGAGGTCATGGTTTGATTCCTGGTAGGGACACATGCCCAGGTTGCAGGCTTGATCCCAAGTAGGGGGCATGCAGGAGGCAACCAGTGAATGATTCTTTGTCATCATTGATGTTTCTACATCTCTCTCCCTCTCCCTTACACTCTGAAATAAATAAAAATATATTTTAAAAATACTAGATGAAGGAAAATTATCTTTTTTCATATATATATAAATTAATTATCCTATATAATCTTATATAATAAAAGGCTAATATGCAAATCGACCGAACAGCAGAATGAACAGTCGCTATGATACACACTGACCACCAGTGGGCAGATGCTCAGCACAGGAGCTGCCCCCTGGTGGTCAGTGTGCTCCTACAAGGGGAGCACTGCTCAGTCAAAAGCCAGGCTCATGGCTGGCGAGTGCAGCAGCAGTGGCGGGAGCCTCTCCCCCTTCTGTGGCAGCACTAAGGATGTCCAACTGACATCCCCCAAGGGCTCCCGGACTGCGAGAGGGCACAGGAATTTTGTGCACCGGGCCTCTAGTCTATAATAATAAAAGGGTAATATGCTAATTAGACCAGATGTCCTTCCAGACAAAGCTGGCGGCTGGAGGGAAGCCACCCAGGTCCCGGGTGCCAGAGGGAAGATGATGCCAGCAGCTGGGGGAAGGAAGGCCTACTCTTGCACAATTTTTCATGCATTAGGCCTCTTGTAATACATAATATATAATTATATAAAATAATATGCAATTATATTAGTAATTATAATATGTAAGTAATGATATAACATATTAATATATAGTTATTTTTAGTTATATTAAAACATGCACTCATGAGCCTGCACACACACACACACACACACACACAAACTATATAAATACTATATAAATACTATATAAATATAGTATATATATGTTAATATATTAACATATATATACTATATTTCTAAATTTTGTGATAATACATTTCAAAGTCGTGTGTGTGTGTGTGTGTGTGTGTGTGCAGGCTCATGAGTACATGTTTTAATATAACTAAGAATAACTACACTGCTAAAATGAGAAATGGAGAAAGATTTTACCATGCTTGCTTAGTAACTTAAATAATTACAAGCACACTGAGCACACTGTAGCTTTATTTCTAATCTCATTCTTTGAATGACTGAGGGGAGGATCATGAACATAAGAAGAATCAGAGGAGAAAGTCTACTAAATGGGGAGAAATAACTTTTCTGACTCAGCTGGTCCTGGACAGGTTAGAGGGAGGCAGCCCTGGCTTCAGTTCTCCATGGTGCACATGGGGTTTCAGTCTGAGAATTTCTCCTTTGAGAGCCAGTGTGGGGATGAAACCGGGACTGTGCGTGTGTGCACGGAGAAGGGAGCAGCTCAGAAAGGCTCTGAGCAATTCCGAACTGAAACCCAACCAACACGGACATTGAAATGGAATAATCAGCAAAGATCTGCCTGTGTGCACACACATGGTCACCCATTCAGCTTTGATTTTGTGCTTCAAAGCCAGCAAGTGTCATTGAATGTGTCTAAGTATCACTTGGGGTTCTTTTCAGAGATGAGAACTTCAGGGTCCTGTGCCCTGAGATTCATTTAGGACGTTGGAGACAAGACCCTGGAATCTGAATTGATGTTAAGTGCCTTGGGTGTTTTCATAAATATTTGATAAACAACCCTGTAAGTAACGAGATGACTGTTAAAAAATGGCCAGCTTTTAAAAGCCAATTTATCTATGGTATTTCTCTCTCTCTCTCTCTCTCTCTCTCTCTCTCTCTCTCTCTCTCTCTCTCTCTCGTCCAGCTCCTAACCTAATTATCAGAACATTTCAATATGGACCCATGTATGTCAATCTATGAATTTTCAAGAGTTACACCCAAATCTTTTTCCCCACAAATTCAAAGGATGGATTATTCAACATTTAAAAGATTTTTTTCCAAGTCAATAATTTAAGAGGTTCCACACGCATTTCTTTGGCTGTTTTGAACGTGCATTTTTAGAGTTAAGTGGCCAAGAAGGAGGAAGCGCCCACATGTCTGATGTGGGGTAATTGCTGCCCACGGTTGGTTCGCTCCACCTCAGAACAGGTGCAGAGGTCGTGAATCATCCCTCCTGATTGACATTTTGCAACTGATGGTTTCAGAGGCCAAACTGTGTTGTGAAAAACTTAACTTGTCGGAGAGCTTTCAGGAGGATATTTGACATTTAAAAGATTTTTTCCAAGTCAATAATCTAGGAGGCTCCACATGCATTTCGTTGGCTATTTTGAACATGCACTTGCTGAAAGGAAATTTTTTTTCCAATGGAGCTTAAGCAACAATCTCCACCTATCACCCCAGAAAACCTGGTCTCCAGTGCAGTAGTTGTGTGAGTGCAACAGATTTTCCCTGTCATTTGTCTATTATCATGAACTAATTTAACAGGCTCTATTTTTTTGCTTGAGAAATAAGAAAGATGGTTTGGATTTCCCTATAGAAAATGCTCATGCCAGGGACTACACACATGCTGTTGGCTGCGGAAAAAATCCATTGCACAAAAATTCTGGAGTGAGAATGAAAATAATAACTGATAACAAAGGCTACTGCTTATTGCAGTGCTTTTACAGTTATCACTATTGGGAACTAGGCACAGGGATCAATGCCCTACACATACTAACTTTATTGAATCCTTGGCAGGCCTCCTTTTAATCATTAATGGAGATGGAAACTGGGGCTTACAATGTTAAGTTACATTCTCCAGACCACACTGGTGGAGTCCAGCTCCCAACCTCATCCCATGAACCATGAGACTAAACTGACTCCATATTTGCGTTTGCCTGGCTTCCTTACTTCTTAGAAGCCAAGAAAACTTATATAATTCAACCTCACTGAATTACTATTTCCATCTCTAAGAAAATGAACACAGAAAATGACTTTAATGGGTTATTTTAAAGAGTGAATCACCTGGTCAAATTTAATTCTTTCTTGAAGTTCTATGTATATGTTGACTCTAGTATTAAGAACAATACTAAAATAATTGTGATATTGTCACATTAGTATGGGAGCATGCAGTATCAATTCCTGTTTTCAGTCTGTTTATCCACTTGACATTCAACTACAGCTACACAAAACCTGGCTTAATTGGAGGTGCCTGGTGGTACAGTCAATGGGGATTTTCAAAGGTCAATGATATGATCCCAAGCTGGTCATCAATATGACTTACTTAGACAGCCAGAGTCAACTTCCCTTGCCTCTTCTCCCCCCTGGGGCATTTATTAAACACTAGAGACCCGATGCACAAAATTGGTGCAAGGGGCTCGGCCCTCGCAGCTGCAGTGGCTTGCCTCGGCTTAGTTTGGAAGGTCGTCTGGAAGGTCGTTTGGCTGTCCAGTCTAATTAGCTTATTAAGCTTTTATTATTATAGATTTGTATCTAAGTATTTATGACTAAATTTACAGTTGCTAGTAAGAGCAGGGACAAGGATCACATTCACACACGTATCAGGAAACTTAATTCTGGCTGTAACTTAAATTTTTCTTAAGAACAAAGCAGATGAAGCTGATCTTTAGAGTGAATAGGATATTAAATTAAAAGAGGCTATCTTTCTAATTTCCCAGAGATCCAGCAATGGCATACCTGTACCTGAGTTCCTGTGTTTTCTGTTGTTGCTGTTTATATGTTTGTTTTCATTCTGAACATTGTTCTTTATATTGGCGCGAGCTCAGCCATTCAGAATACAAGATCGGTTTTTCTTTATGACAAGTTCAAAGTTTGTTTGAAAGAAAGTAATTATTTTCTAAAAGCATTATAGTGATCAATTAGAACTGTGATAAAATAGCCATATATGTGGGTTTCACTCACACCAACCTATAGAGACTTCATTTCACGCTTATTGACATGAATGCCATGTAAAAGAGAATATTTGAATCTCTCCATTTTAGGTCTTGGGAGAATGCTAGGTAAAAAGAAGTCTGGGGGAGGGGGAAAAACAAAGAAATTCATTGGTCATTAATTTATTGATGCTTTACTAAGTGCCAGGATCTGTGCCAGTCAGCTAGGCATATTGATAACAATAATAATTATACAACATCAGAATAACCACATCAACTATTTATTGAGCAGGTACACATGCCAATTGCTATGCATTCTCTGTAATTCTTCCAACAATTCCATGAAGTGAGTATTCTTTTTCATCTCCACTTTACAGATGAAAGAAAGGAACTATGGCTTAGAGAAGTTGAGTAATTTGTCAAAGTCAAGGAAAGTGGCAGAGCTGTGATTTGAACCCAAATCAGCTGCTTCCCTTCCAGAAGCCTGCTAGAGAGAAGGAAACAGTAAAGCACCACCAATGAATGGCATTTAATCAGAAATAGTACAGATTTATTAACTGATTGATCAATTATAAATTTTTATGTTGCAACTTAATCGCTGCTTAACCATGTGTTTTAGTTAAAAAAATGAAAGAAAAGAAAAAAGAAAAGACCTCTGGGAGATCAAGCAAGATTGTCTCAGTATCATAACTTTGTAGTAGATAATCTCCTGTTTTTTGGATCTATTATTCATCATCCTTCTCTTCGTAAGGGCACCCTAAACCTTTTGGGGAAACCTCTTCTCCATTTTCAATTCACATGGTTTGGATGGAGACATAGATTTAGCTAGTAAGTATAATTTTACCTCTCTGTCCAATATGATTGGTCCAGGGGTGGGCACATGATCCAAGTCATCCAATCACAATCAGTCCTGGCCTTTATGCTAATATTTGGGAAGTGTGTTCTCTCTTTGGCCCTGTAATGGTGAGGTGTCTCCACTTGGAACCTGAAACTAAAGTTGACACTGTAGAAGACAAATCTGAGATGGAGAGAAATAGATAGCATTTCTGCCTCTTGATCAAGTCCAGTCTTAGGGCAGTGTCACCTATGGATCTAACATTACTTAAGTGAGTGATTCTCATTTGGGCTTAAGCCAGGTTTGAGTTTGTGGGTTTTTTTTCTGTCGTTTGTAATTAGAGGAGTCTGGTTTATTATCGAAACTACCCAGTTAAAGTGGGAGACTCAGTGCTGGAACAAAATTGACTTTCTACAGCCCACTTTTAACTTTACTTTTCAAACATTTATAAATGTAAATTAAACATTTTTAGATTCAATTGAATCAGCATACCCACATTCAACTCTCTTAGCTCTGTGACCTTGAGCCTGCCCCTTAGTCACTCAGAATGTCAGTTTCTACTTCTATAAATCATGGATATAAAAATATAAAAAACACTTTTTCTGGTTTTGAAGGTGATGTAAGGCCCAAATGATGTAAGGACTTTGAGATCTGCAAAGAATGGTACAGATTGGAAAATTCTCATCTACAATCTAGGCCAGTTAGAATTGTAAAATATTTATCCTGCCTCTTCTCAATCCAACATTTTCTTTGTCACTATGCTTTTCAGGGAAATAGGAGAACAATGATAATGTTTATCTTATTTGGAGATAAACCAACCTCTCCCATTTCCATTATTCAGTGATAGAAAGCATAACATTTATTTCCAAATGCCATTAGGAAGCTTAAAAACCAAGCCTCAAAATTGTGCTGTACTAAAATGAATGTCAACCTTTATGTAGAGGAAGGAAGACTAAGAAAAGTTTTCTTAGTCATTGATGAGTAATTAATTATGTTCCAACTCATTTTGAGAAATGGCACCTGTGTGGTTTTGAAACAATTTTAAAATAACACACAATCTGGATTGAAATTGAGGTGTGGTAGGCAAATCAACCTAAGTGTTTTTCACACATAAACAAGTCCTCTGCCACTCATTAAATTGTTCTCCTTTGAAGGGAGAATAGAATGCATTTCCTGGATAGGCAACTATTCAGCTTACTAACAAGAGAATGCTGTAGATGGTGCTTGTCAGAGTTCATCTAAAATTTATCACCACTCAACAATATGTATAGATTATGAAACGCACGTCCCAATAAAATGATATTGTCAGTCAAGTAGATATATATGTGTAGTTGTTAACCAGTATGTTTCAAAGTAGATTTACATATTTCAGCCCAGGTTCACCTATTCCCCAAAGCAGACTTGCCATCTGAAGTTCATTTGGGGATGTACTAACTGTACATACAGATGCACAACGTCTTCCATTACCCATTTTCATCAGAAATCTGTCTAGAGCTTGACTTCCCCCTCTTACCTCCTGCTAGGTACTGAATGTTTGTGTTTCCTCAAAATTCATATGTTGTAAACTGAACCCCAATGTGATGGTATTTTGACATGGAGCCAATGGGAGGTAATTAGAACATGAGGATGGAGCCCTCATGAATGGGATTAGTGCCCTTATAAGAAGAGCTTGCTTTTGCTTTCTGCATTCTGCCAGGTGAAGATACAATGAAAAGATAGCCATCTACAAGCCAGGAAATGGGCTCTCACAAAACACTGGTTCTGAAGGTGCCTTGACCTTAGGCTTCCCAGCCTCTGTGTAAAATTAGGGTCATCCAGAGCAACAGAACCAATAGGATATCTGTGAATATATAAGAGGATTTTATTTTTTTATTTTTTAGGAGATGGCTCACTCAGTTATGGAAGCTGAGCAGTCCCATAATCTGCCATCTGTAAACTGGATGACCAGGTAGTCCAGTGGTGTAATTCAGTCTGAGTCCAAAGGCCTGAGAATCAGGGAACAGTCCTAGTCTGGGTCTGAAAGCCCAAGAACCAGGAGTTCCACTGGCCAAGGGCAAGAAGAGCTGAATTTCTTCGCTCAAGTGGAGAGAGTGAATTCCCCCTTCCTCTCCTTTTAATTCTATTCAGGCTGTCAATAGATTGAGTGATGCCCATTGCACTCAGTCTACTGATTCAAATGCTAATCTTTTCTAGAAACACCATCATAGACAACCCAGAACAATGCTTTGCAGTGGTTCTCAACCTTTCTAATGCCGTGACCCTTTAATACAGTTCCTCATGTTGTGGTGACCCCCAATTTCATTGTTACAAATTGAACATAATTAAAGCATAGTGATTAATCACAAAAACAATATGTAATTATAATTGTGTTTTTCGATGGTCTTAGGCGACCCCTGTGAAAGGGTCGTTCGACCCCCACAGGTTGAGAACCGCTGCTTTATAGCCATCTGGGCAACTCTTAGACCAGTGAAATGATAGATATAGATAGATAGATACTATTAATCTTTCTCTCAGCCATCCCCAAAGAGACCAAGAGCCTTCAACCAGGGTAGCAGTGCCCAGGACAAAGGAAACCGACATTTGGGGGATTATTGAGACTGCAGCTCTTCAGAGTCAATGAAATTTCAGCTCAGATCCAGCTCAGTGTGGAACCAGTGGGTCCCTTAGTCCATCCTGTGTTGATTACCTCAGTTCCAGAATGCATCATTGGAATAGAAATAGCAGCTGGAAGATGCCCACATTGGTTTCCTGCCTATGGAGTAAGGGCAACAATGGTGGGAAAGCCCATGTGGAAGCCACCAGAACTGTCTCTACTCTAGGAAAACAGTAAATCAAAAGTAATACTGCATTCCTGGAGGCATTAGCAATACAATCAGGAACTTGAAGTATTCCCAACACAGCCCTATTCAAGTCTCTTATTTGGCCCATGCAGAAGCCAAATGGATCTTGGAGAATGGCAGTGGATTATCATAAGCTTAACCAGGTGGTGACTCCAGTTTCTGCTGCTAGATTAGATGTGATTTCATTGCTCAATCAAATGAACACATCCCCTGCTACCTGGCATACAGCTATTGATCTGGCCAACACTGTTTCCTGCAGACCTGTCCAGAAGGCCCACCGGATACAGTTTGCTTTCAGCTGGCAAGGCCAGCAATATACCTTCACCCTCCTACCTGAGAGGTCTGTCAGCTCTTCAGCCCTGTGTCATAATTGAATTTGCAGGAATCTTGACTGACATTTTCCCTTCCACTAGAAATCACACTGGTCTGTTGCATTGATGACAACGTGCTGATTGGACCCAGTGAGCAAAAAGTAGCACCCACTCTAGACCTATTGGTAGACATTTGAGTGTCAAAGGATGGGAATAAATCTAATACCCAGGAGGCCTCCACCTGTGTGAAATTTCTAGGGATCCAGTGTGTGGGATGTGTCAAGATATCCCTTCTAGGGTAGAGGTTAAGTTGTTGCATCTGGCTCCTCCTGTGACCCAGAAAAAGGCACAATGCCAATTTGGATTTTGGAGGCAACATATACCTCATTTAGGTAGGTTATTGCAGTAACAGATTGCAAATTAGAATGAACACACTAATCACATTTTTCTAATTCCGGAAAATTAGAAAACTATCAGACAGCATGAGAAAAATAAAAATCACTCTGAATTCCATATTCAGAGATTTCCACCACATAATATTTTGCTTTAGTAATATTTACAACACTGCTTATTTTTAATTACCAAAACTGGTATCACCATGAAGTACATATTTATAACATTTCCCCATTTTATTAAATATTTTGTTGACCCATGCTTCTAAATGGCTATGTGCATTTCCATACTGCAACATACAAAATAAAGTGATTGAAAGGAAAAAGTATAACTGGATTTCCAATGCAAATTCATGTTTTTATAAAGTAAACAAAGCTCTTTAAAAGATAATACTCCAATTCTTCATTCATAAATAATCATTATTCACTTTTCTATAGAGGTTAATTTTTTTTCTGAGTATACACACATTTGCATTTTTTAAGGAAAATGTGATCATAGTATATGTTCTATGTTGCAACCTGTTTCTTTTTCAAAGATTATATCTTGTGTCTCTGTTCATATAACTAATCATACTTCTGTAACACCACTTTTTAAAAAATATATTTTATTGAATTTTTACAGAGAGGAAGGGAGAGGGATAGAGAGTTAGAAACATTGATGAAAGAGAAACATCGATCAGCTGCCTCCTGCACACCTCCTACTGGGGATGTGCCCGCAACCAAGGTACATGCCCTTGACTGGAATCGAACCTGGGACCCTTCAGTCCACAGGCCAATGCTCTATCCACTGAACCAAACCGGTTAGGGCTGTAACACCACTTTTTATAACTGTGCAGTCCTTGTGTAGATATATTATAAATTACTTTTAAAAAATGATCTACAATTGAAGATTTAGGCAATGGAGCATAAGGATTAAAAATAGAATATTTGGAATCAGAGGAACCAGTCTTCACAGCTCAGATCTGCTACTTGCCTTTTGGTACACTGCCCAAGAATCATAGTTTTCTTTGTTGTAAAAAGTTAGACTCTGGACTAATGATTTCTCCCCCTTAGACTGAAAACTAAGACAGAAGCTATATAAAAACACCAAAC
Source organism: Myotis lucifugus (assembly GCF_000147115.1). Taxonomy (NCBI): domain Eukaryota; kingdom Metazoa; phylum Chordata; class Mammalia; order Chiroptera; family Vespertilionidae; genus Myotis; species Myotis lucifugus. The sequence goes on along the minus strand of NW_005871203.1, from coordinate 754,016 downwards.
ATAGTGAATAACATATGCAGTGCAGTTTGCATGTGCTGCTGTTATGAATTCATTAGTGTTAGCACTATCATTGTTTTCATTTAGAATGTGGATGGGAGAGAATACAGAACAGCGCACCTGGGAAAGGAAGTGCTTTCCCACAGGGGACGCTGGCTGACCTGATCAAGCGTCAGCCGTGTCTCAGATCCCGTTCGCAGTTCTCCACACTCATTCAGTCTTGACGAAAGCTCTACGATGACTGACCTGATTTTACAGGTGAGAAAACGGAGGCAAGGCGACCTTAGGTAACTTTCTCCCACCTGGTCTGTCTTTGAAGCCCATGCTCTCAATGACTATGTTCTGTGGCCTCTTGAGCACAACCGATTCATTATTTCCCAAACCTGAACCCGGCCTGGCTTTGAAGGTTGAAAATGCCATTTTAGCCTCAAATTACACTATACCAAAAAAGGAAAGTGGATTTACAAAAATATATTTTTTACTCTGTAGGCTTATATAGTTATTTTTATTGCTATAGATTTGTATATCTTGTTACACACACACACACACACACACACACACACACACCTACACACACACACCCCTACACACACACACAAACACACACACAGGAAACTAGGCACTAAAATAGCATTGAAGAGTTCGTTGCCCCACACTTATATCATCCATGAGGCATCGAGGGTCTGTCTGTCTGTGACCATGGGAAGTTTTGCCCTGACAGGAGCATGGCTGTGTGACTATGTTTTTCTGGTTATCTTTTCACCTTAGATCACACCTCAGATACTTGCTGACCAACCTGGCTGTCAACCAGAGGGGAGAGGGCAAAGGCAAACGTGGCTTTAGTGCAGTGGAAGGGAGGTCAGTGATGGAGCGATGGGATCATATTCCTAAAGTCAGGTGAGGTACAGAGGTGAGGCCAAGGGTCTAACCTCCGCTGCTTTTTTCCTACTCAATTAGAAAACCAGTTGGGATTGAGTCTCCAATCCATGGAATCTTGCCTTCTGTGTCAATTATTAAGTTATTAAGGATTCATTCTCAGCTCCACACACACCCTTCAATGCTTTGTGACTATTATGAAAAGAGCTTTACAGGTGGAACGAGTATATAATAAGACTCTTTCTGCTTTAGTTTTATCTAAGTTGTCAGTAGAGTAGATATCAGATACTATAATGAGTGTGAGCTGCTTACGGAGATTTTGAAAGGAAAGGGTCAAGAACCTGCTTCACACCCCTTCTCCAACATAGAAATTAAGGCAATTACAGAGATAATTTTGTGAAGAGAATGATGGCGAGGTACCCCCTGCCCAAGCTCAGTGAGGGGTGCTCAGTGAGGACACAGGAGCAAATGCTGGGATGGATTCCTCGCAGTTGGGAGGCAGAAGCTGGGTCTGCTATCCTTCCCTCCAGCCTTGTATCTCTTTCTCAGCATAAACTCTGATTGTCTTGAAGACAGGGACCGACTTTCCTCTTTTAACAAGGAGCAAGGGAAGATTATTCCCAGAGAGTAAATTCTAAAAAACAACAGGAAACAAAATAACATGGGATTCTGATTATGACCACGTTCACATCTGTTCAACATAGTAGTTGTGCATGTGTGAATACATTCAATCCTCTCAAGAACCAAGTTTTTCTACAATTTTCTCTAACAGATGAAGAAAGTGAGGATGAGAGATGCTGCATAACTTTCTTAAACCAGCACAGCTCAGGTAAGTGGAGCTGTGATTTGAATCAGGACACCTCACTGACCCTTACTGCTACCCTGGACTTTTTCCAGAGTAGGCCCGAGCACACGGTGGCTGCACACATTGGCTAGGTAGGATGTGCAATGCCCTGAACACCCACCAAAGAGCTAAAACACTGTCAGTGACTCATCAAGTGGCTAAGAAGCTTTCTCAACAGGCTAAGCCAATTGCAGAATGGACGTGGAGGAGTGTAGCCAACTCTCATTTACTTATCCAAAGAATATTTTTGAGTATCTGCAATGCACAAAATACTGGGCATCGAATGAAGAAAACAGTCAGGGTCCCTGAAGACAGGTGGCTTGCATTCCAGGGAGGGAAGCTTCACCAGATTATGTAGCTCAACCAGGTGCCACCAGTGGAATTTAACACGCTGCGTACGGAGTGCATTCGCTTTATTTTAGGAAGCGTGAACACAGCTGTGAACCCCAAAGGTGAGGGCTGACGCCAGTGGCCGACAGGTTCTCACAGATGAGCTGACGTGTTAGAGGGGAGAGAGCCATTCTGTCTGTGTTTGAAATACTCCCTCCCTATCCAGTTCCTGCTGCTACACCTCCAATGCCATGCATGATAAAAAAGAATAGGAAGAACTGAACACAGTGTGAGCTCTGAGAGGCATCGGGGTGTCCTGTTGCCCAGCAGCCGTGCTGCCCAGAGCTGGGTGGGCAGGAAGCCTCCGGCACCTTGTCAGGGTGTGTCTGCGGGTTACATCCCCACCAAAGAATTCGCTCGGGGAAGGAAGGGGGATTTTAACTCTAAAACATACCTTATGGGTAACTCCCAAACACCATCAAAACACAAAGGCATCCTGGCCAGTTTCAGTCCCTGTTTATTTTATTTTTAATAGACGCCCTAGAATGATAAAATCATGCCAAGTTTGTGGGTTTTCATGTCAGAAACTTCCAGAATGTCTCTCACTGGGGCACTATTAGCAAACAGAACGAATTTATGAGAATGGGGGCAAGTCATTGGAAGGTCATGCCTATTAATGTAAGTTCTGCAAAAGCAGCACATTCTAAACACAGGTCCTGAGCCTGGGGGAAACTGGAAGAATTTATCTGCCTTGTTCTAAGGCTGTGCATTCTGCATGAAAAATGAGTTGCACGTGGACTTTCCCGCACATCTTAGCTGACGCGTTCACCATTTAGAAGATCCCTGGGCACTCACTGGCGACTAGACACTGCCGTATGGACAGCATTTGCTTCCAGGAAAAGTTCTCAAAGAAAGAAGGAATGCACTCACTTCTCTGCACCAGTTTAATATTTTCTATATTATATTGGAGTCAGTAATGATTTGAATTTGAGAGTAATGTCAGTGCTTATGATGTTAGGCAAGAAAAAAATGCCCTAAAGCACAGAAGGAAGAATGTCCACAAAAGAGGAGAAAACAGGACACCTGGATCCTTCTTAGCCTAGACTGCATGGGTATGGAGTTCACACTCAGTCTCCGCAGTGGACGCACAAGAGAATGGGCAGAAACGGTAGTGAAGGTGGTTGGTCGAAGGAATGGCCCTGCTCCCTCTCCCCCAGGCACCTGTCACCTTGCCATTGTTCTCACCTTTGACTTGGCGTCTACTTGCCTTGGCCAATGTCCCTTGGGAAGAGTCCTGGCAGGTCTGAGGCTTGCACGCCTCTGGTGTGTCTGTCCCTGCCGCAGACCTTTGCTCCAGGAAGGCTGGGAAGTACATGGAAAGAGTCACCCAGACCTCAGGATATCCTGGTCCCCTCTGGCGGTGGCAGCCTGCCACAGAGCTGCGCAGCCCAGCCCAGCCCAGCCTAAAATGCTTATGGATGTTATTTATTTTTCTACCAAAAAATGTTTGTTTCCAAAGTCTATGATCTCATTCTCTCAAATGTGGCTGAATGAAAGAAAGCCAAGATGGTCTGAAGGTATTGCCAGGCGATGTTTTCCTAATCATTTTCCAATGATTGACAAAAGTATGAGGGCCCCGTCCCTGCTCCCCTCCAGATGAATTGTAGATGCACTGACATATGTGCTCCTATGGGCAGTGACTGCATGCTGATGACTCAAAGGTTTCTCATCTCATTTTCGGCAGCTGAATAAAGGATGCCAGAGTGTGAATGAATATTTTATAAAGGAGACATGGTGGCTGCGGGACACGAATAGCTGCTTGACTTTGACTGTAGGGAGTGGTGTAATGTCACCTGGTTGTAGCTGACAAGTTCAGTGCCGAAGGGGGGGAAATGGGTCTGATTGTCTAACAGGGAAATAAGAGTTTTTATTACAATCTGAGGGCATCTGACTCACTAAGGTGAGTAAGGAATGAAGAGATTCGACTAAAAAGTAATTAAGAAATGACTGCCCTAATTACTCTCTTAAAAGGGGGAGGGTAATCTGACTTCCTTGCATTAACTCAAATTATATGTTGCAGGTTCTGATGGAAGAAATCTGTTCCATTCAATAGAAGGAAAATAATTGTTTGGAGCTGATATAAATTATATTTGTTTTTGAGGATCTGTGGTTTTAAAAGTGGTTTTAGCCCTTGCCAGTGTGGGTAAGTTGTTAGAACATTGGCCTGTGCACTGAAGGGTCACAGGTTCAATTCCCAGTCAAGGGCATGTACCTGGGTTGCAGGTTCAATCTCACATCAATGTTTCTCTCTCTCTCTCTCTCTCTCTCTTCCTCTCTCTCTCTCTCTCTCTCTCTCTCTCTCTCTCTCTCTCTCTCTCCCTCTTCCTCTCCCTCTCTCCCCCTTCCACTTTCTCTAAAAATCTATGGAGATGAATTGAGGACTAAACAAAAGTGTTTTTAAAATTTTCCTGCTTGAGCATGAGTGGGAAAATACAGGAGTCCCGTGAGTTTCTTCAGATAAATTAGTGATGGCTATTTTGCATCAGTATTAGTGGATGAGTTAGCCTTATATGCAATGAATATTACACCAGAGGGCAAGTAACCAGGGTTCAACTCTCTCCTCCCCTCATTGTCCTCACCTATTGGACAGCTTTGGACAATAGCTCTTGGACCCTCAGTCTTCCAAAGTTGGTCCACAGACCAGTGACATGCACACCTGGGAGCTAGTTAAACATGCAGAATCTTGCCCACCCCACACCTAC
>NW_005871203.1:747156-749058 GCF_000147115.1 Myotis lucifugus | reverse complement strand
AACCAGGTACTATTATTTAATTGATGTTCTTTTAATCAATCATTTTAAACCTAAATATATTTATTGAAAACTAAATAGAAGTATCATCTGCTATATGTAGACTGTGACTGCACAAAAATTTACAATGCAATAGAACAACAATTTTACATTTGTATAGGTTATTGGACACGGTTGTGAAGATTATAAACATGTTAAATAAGGTAAAACATTGGGAACAATGCCAAACATATAGTACTTTGTTTTGTTGGTTTTAACTATTTTCTTACTATTCAAAATTAATAATTATTAATAATAAGCCCTCTCTTTTTAATCAAAAGGGAGCTTATTGGCATTAGAAAAGACTGAAAGTTAGCACGACAGAAATTGAAAGGGAATTTAAAGGGGCCAAACTTCTCACTATTTGATTTAACTTTATATGAATGACACAGTCACCTTGTAGCACCAGAAACCATCTCAGGACCACCAGGGGTGTATCTACCCTGCACTTCGAGAAACACTTGTTTACATCATAATTGACATGACAGTAAAATGGGGTAAAGCTCTTGGGCATGCCTACCTCAGATGCGTCAGGAGAACATTATATTGCTTGAATATCCCACAATTAATAGAATTAATTTCCTACTGTCCAATATGTAGAGGGTTTGGCTTGTCTGATTTTTGCTGTTGTAACTAATGCTTTGATGAACCATTTTTTCTCTCCCATTGGCAGAGATGAATGTAATGTTCAGTGTTAATGCCATTCCAGAGCATGAGACACTTTCAAACTCCTGGTGGTAGGAACTCAATATTATAACTGTTGTAGAGAGTGATGTTAGTGTTTTTTAAAAAGAAACCTTCGTGTAATCTTTGATCCAGGTATTTCATTTCTAGGAATCTATCGTCAAAGATAGAATTGCTTATAACAGCAAAATTTTGACTTGTGTTCATCTTAGATTACTTATGGAAGCAAACATTAGTTGTTGTTTTTTTCAAATCTCTAATATGGAGGCTTAGTTAAGTGAATAATAGTACAAGGGGACCTTGCAGACACTCTTAACCATATTACAGAATAATTCCAAACTCATGAAGAAATGTTGTGAAACATTGTTATATGAAAACATTGCTTATTGAGCAGTTATATAGTATAGTACATAATACGTAAAAGTAAAAATATAGTGTGAGTTCACACTAAAATGCCAACAATGATATTATAGAGTAACTACGCATGAAATTCGTGCAAGAGTAGGCCTTCCTTCCCCCGGCTGCTGGCACTGGCTTCCCTCTGGCGCCTGGGACCCAGGCTTCCCCACAGCCCTGGCTTCATTCAGAAGGTCGTCTGGAAGGACTTGCGGTCTAATTAGCATATTATACTTTTATTATTATAGATAGGATTAAGAATTATTTAATTTTCTTTTTTGTGCATTTCTCTACTGATAATGCACCAAACATGAATTTTAAATCAGAAAAGCAATATTACAAATGGGTGCTGGATTTTATCAAGTGCTCTTTCTGTATATCTTGACTTGGGTGGTAAACAAGCAGTACAAGATATAGATGATGCATTGTCAAGTTAAATACCTAAAACCTATATATAATTTTATTAACCAATGCCACCCCAATAAATGCAACAACAATCTAATCTATTAAAAGAGTAATATGCAAATTGACCATCACTCCAACACACAAGATGGCCACCCCCATGTGGTCAAAGATGGCCGCCACAATGTGGACACAAGATGGCTGCCACAATGTGGCCAACTGGAGAGGGTAGTTAGGGGTGACAGGTCTAGCAGAGGAGGGCAGTTGGGGGTGACCAGGCCTGCAAGAGAGGGCAGTTGTTTGGGAAAAGGCCACAGGGGAGGGCAGTTAGGAGGGACCAGGCCTGCAGAGGAGGGCAGTTGATTGGGACAAGGCTGCAGGGGA